>NW_017731352.1:4134440-4141160 GCF_001890085.2 Hipposideros armiger
AGGGCAGCCCAGCTCCAGGTTGAGCTGTTGTTCAGCATCTTAGCTGTAGAGGGCAGTGTCACTGGCCCTCATATGTGGGATCCGAACCGGGGCCCTCTGTCGTCCTAAGCCAGTTCTTAACCATTGCGCCACTCGGCCGGCCCCACAATGCATGGATTTGATAGCAGAATAACCACAGCTAGAGAATTGATTAGGAAAGATCAAAAAATTTTTACATAATGTAGCCCAAAGAGATGGAAAATATGAAAGAGCGGTTATAAATCATGGAAATATTGTAAGAAATACAGCAATCATCTAATTGGAATTCCAGGCAGACAATAGAGGAAGGAAGGGCTGAAAGCAGTAATTGAAGGGGTAATGGCTGAGAATTTCCAAGAAATGACAAACCTCAGGTTCAAAAGGCCTGACAATCCCAATAAGGATACATGAAAGGGAATTTACACTCAGATACATTCTAGTAGAACTATTTACATGCTGAGTTATAAGGCAAATATCAAATAATACCATAAACAAAGAGAAAAAAATTTAAAAGCAGCCAGAGAAAGAAAAGACAGATTACTTGCAGCAGGATAACAGTTGGACTTCTTAACAACTATGGAAGTCAGAGAAAGTCTAAAATCTTCAGGGTGCAGAAAGAAAATTGCTGTCAACCTAAGTTTGTATATTATCTTTTAAGAACAATGGAAAAATCAAACATCTTTAAATAAGCAAACAAAATTTGAGAGTTTGTCACCAAGAGACCCTCAGTAAAGGAAAGTCTAAAGGCTGCTCTATAGGCAAGAAGAAAGTCGTCAGAGTTGAATAAAGGAATGAGGAGCAAGGAAAGTACTAACTATGTGGTTAATTGTAAATAAATATTTGCTAAAAACAACAATAATAATCTCTTAAGAGGTTTAAAAAACTAGTTAGAAATGAAATACACAACCATCTATAGCATGTAAGTTGAGAGGGGAATGATGAGAGTTAAAGTGTTCTACTGTCCTTTTTATTATTTTTTTATTCTCTTACTGTCCTTTTTATTGTTTGGTAGAATGATAAAGATATTAAGTATCCAAGTTAAAATTTCTAACATAACCATCAAAAGGGTGTATAACTTTCAAACTAAAATATCGAAAAAAGTGGAAAAAAAATCAATACAAAAGTAGATGAGAACAGAAAAAATAAATATTGAAGGTTCAAGACACATAAAAAGCACAAAATAAGATAGTAGAATTAAATTCAAATATATCAGGAATTAAAATAAGCAAAAATAGACTAAGTGCCCAACTTATAAGGCAAGAATTTACAGATGGTATGTGTGTGTCTACATACGCTTATATATTGTTTTAAAGAACTCAGCTATATTCTAAGTCACATTTAAAACAAAAAGTTTCAGAAAAAATGAGAAGAGTGTGAAAAAAAATTATACCATGCAGACACTAACCAAAAGAAAGTTTGTATTGCTGTATTAGTATCAGACAAAATAGTTCTTAAGACAGAAAGCTTTAAAGAGAATCATTTCATAAGGATAAAAGGTTCAGTTCTCCAGGAAGAGGTAAGAGATCTCTAAACTCATAAATATTTAGATCAAGCTGACAAAATCAGTAAAAAGATAGAAGAACAACACAATTAATAAGCTAGCTTTAAATGAGTAAGTGTATAGAACACTGCACCTAAGTACAGAATACACATTTCTTTTCAACTAACATGGAGTATTTTTGAAAATTGACCACATGTTGAGCTATAAAGCAAATATCAATAATTTTCAAAAGACTGAAATCTTACAAATCANAAAACCTTGCAAAGTCATGTTATTCCACAATTGCTTTTCCCTTAAATTTACTTTCGCCTTCCACCCAGCTCCCCTTACCTTCTGTCTTTTTTTCCCCTTTTCCATCTGTAATTCTGGGTTAACGTTAAGGGAGCTATGATTGCTGGGAAATATGTTGAGTTTGGGATTCTTCACAGAATGATGGGGAAGTGTTTTCCATCAACTAAGTGGGTTTTTGCAGCTGTTCACCACTCCATAAACCATATGGCTGAAAGGAAACCCTGGCAATTATCTACCCTAACTTCTTCCTTTTATAGTCTAAGAAATTAGGGTAGAAAGAAGTGAAGTAACTTGAGCAATGACACTTCAGGCACTAAGTGGGGAGCTGAAATAGGTCCACATACAGCCTGCCTAAATGTATAAAAGTAATGCATCTGGGAGATGACAGAATTAAAATATGTTCTGTCCTATTTTATATTACAAGACTAAATCTATTCATGTCAAGTTGCTAAACCATTCAGATATAAAATAAATAAAAAGGTTTATTTGCGTATGTTCGAGAGACATTGTGAGAACCAGTCCACAAATATGAATTTTCTTGTATTTCCTGTTTTCACTGCACTTTATACAAAAATTTATTTTCAAGGAGATCCAAGATGAAGAGATACATGATCTATTCTGTGGTAGTCTGTATACTCTGAACCTTGGTCTATGATCTTTTCTACTATAGCTCTCAAGCTCATCTGCCAACCCTCTTCCAATACTTTGATTCCTATGAAATGTCCGGGATTCATATAGTGCTGGGATAGGATTGGCAATGGGACAGGGAGAGACTGAGCCAGGAGAGGCTGTTAAATCCAGCTGTCCCTGGGCCACAGACAGCAGGCCAGTGTAAGAGAGGAATGGCTTTCTATGGATAGATCCAATTCTGAGCTGCCAAAGAGCTTTATGGGATGATAGAGACGGTAGCTCTCTAAAGATTGGAAATCCTAAACCCATGGAAAGTGATGGAGCTTAAGGAAAGACCTCAGACTTTGGAGTCAATGGACTTGGCTTAGAATCCCAGCTGTGCTTCTTCGTAGCAATGACATTTTTCAAATTCATTGTAAATTCTCTAAGCCCTCAGTTTCTTGATCTGTAAAATGTGATTGTGAAGCTGTAATGAAATAATATATGTAAAAAAAAATCAGTAAATATCAGGGGGGATCACGTCATAGATTATAAATGCCTAACCACTCTGCTGTACACCTGAAACTCATATAAAATAATATTGAATGTCAACTATAATTAAATATATAATTAAATATATAAAATATATATATCATGGGATGTAAAGTATAGCATGGGGAATATAGTCAATGGTATTGTAATAGCTACACGGTCAAATAATTGGTGAACTTTCCACTGTGTAAGTGTACAATGTCATAGGGGTAGTAGACTTGGGGTTATCACTTTGTAAGTGGTGTAAATGTCTAATCATTATTATGTTGTTTTGTACACCTGAAACTCATAAAATAAATAAAATCAGTAAACTTATAAATTTTAGTTTTTCTTTTCTTCACCTTAAATTCCTTAGGTTCCTTCTATCTCAGGCCCTCTCTTCACATCCCCACCAAATAGCTCTGCTAAAGAAAGACTCAAGTTTTTGCTGAAATACCCTTGAAGAAAACCTCCTTGGAATTTGGATCTACAGTTTCAGAAGAAGTTGACATGGTAAGCCAACACTATTGTGCTTTTCTTTCCAGTTTTATTAAGACATAATTGACATAGAACTGTGTAAGTTTAAAGTGTAGAACATAATGACTTGATATATGTATATATTATAAAATCATTGTCACAATAAGGTTAGTTAACATCCATCACCTCATATAGTTACAGTTTTTTTTCCTTGTAATGAGAACTTTTAAGATCCACTCTCTTAGCAACTTTCAAATATACACTATACAAAGTATTGTTAACTATAGTCATCATATTGTACATTACATGCCCAGAAATTATTTATCTTATAACTGCAAGTTTGTACCCTTTGACTACCTTCATCTAATTCCCCCAAACCCCACGCCTTGCTTCTCGCAACCACAAATCTGATCTCTGTTTCTATGTGTTTGGTTTTTTAAATTTCCACATATAAATGAAATCACATAGTATTTGTCTTTCTCTGTCCGACTTATTTCACTTAGCATAATGCCCTCAAGATCCATCCATGGTGTTGCAAATGGCAAGATNGCTACCTCTCTGTAACCTCTGGTGCTCAGGCCAACAGTTTCTTATCGCCAAATCTAATGGACATTTTTCTGCCTTTATCTTACGCAACAGGAATTTGAAGTTATAGACCATGCCTTTCTTTAACTCCTCCTTTCAGTTCTATTCTCTCCTGTTTTTCCATCCTCTTACCTTGGTGGCCAGTTGCCCTTAGAATCCTTCAAGAACTTCTGTCCTCTGGGCCCTCCTTAGATATCAGTGTTCTCTGAGGCTATATCCTAGAATCTCTACCCTAATCACTGTTCCCAGTTTGCTTGGGGGACATAGTTGAAATACTTGGCTTTACTTATAGTGGGGTCACGTTTTGAGACAGGGAGTTTTCTGGGTAATGATGGGGAGGAAGGTTCTAAAGTCAAATGAAGGGTATAATATAACTTACCCTTAGAAAGCCTTTAAATAGTCCATGAACACAGTGTAGCACATAAATTCACATAGTTTTTCCTCCAGTGTTGGAAGAGATTATTGAACTTCAGCTGAGCATTAGGTTATATGTAGTTGATTTGGGTTTAGGACTATAAATGTAAAAAAAAAAAAGGCAATAGTATCTGTAAATACAAGACCAACATTCAGCTGGGGAAACATTCGGCCCAGGGAACCTGAAATCTGCTGAGTACTGCCTCTCTTCTCATGTTCATTTTGGCACATATGCTGTATGTGAGGAATGGCAGGAAAAATCATTGTTATTGATTATCCCTATTGATTTTCCTTTGTTTTACCAAAGGTAGGTGGTTGGATTTGCATACGTGAAATGTGCATGTGCACTACTATGTGTATGCAAGGAACTCTCCTGTCTCTGTTGCCAGCCTGGTGCACTGAGGCCAGGCCCACATGCTGGAGGTCCCCTGTATAGGCCGATTATTCCTTCATGTTAACACTCCCTAGACTGTACTCATGATTTCTCTCCCATCCTTACACTCTACCCCCACCCCAACTACTACACTTCTCCATTCCTGTCTAGAACAGGGATCAGCAAACTGTGCTCACGAACTGTGGCTGTGAAGTAAAATTGAAAATGAAAATAAAACTATCATAGTTTCATTTATAAAATTTTTAAAGGATATTATTCACATAATGGTGATTATGTAAAAATATANACTTGTTAAGTCCTGCTCTGGTGCTTGAGACCGATGGGGACGTGCGGTGCCTTTCTGCATCCAGACCTGATTCCGCAGACATTCCAGTAGACTGAAGCACCTTCCTCAAAAGTTTGTCAGTCATCCTCTAGTAACTATAACTATTGAGGCTGGCATTACTGTCAGGGCAAGGTATCCAGGCCCAGACCAGAACCCATGTGGTACCAGGTATGCATTTCCCCCACGGGTGCATTTCTCCTTTGGGGCACCTTCGGGCTCTCTACCCCGTGGGCTGACTAGACTCCTGGAAGGAGCTCTGTGACTCGTGCCTGTGAAGTGAAGCGCGGGGCCTGGTGTCAGGGCCTTTTTGCAGGAGGGTGACCTGGTGAGCAAATAGCTCCCACTGCTAGCAAGGTATTTCTTTTGCAGGATGGCAGGGCCACCCAAATGATACGGGCACACAAAATGGTTTTGGGAGATTCTCTCTCGAGTTGGATTAAAGACAAGGTCAGGGTTTTGGGGTACCCATGGTCCGCCACTGACTTGGGCTTAAGCTGTGTGTATCAGCCATACTCTGAGTCTTCCCCACGTGTGTTCCCACTGCGGTGGCACTCCCAGGGTACAGCATCCAAGGGCAGCAGGGGTGGTAATGGAAGTCCTGTACCCTGTGGCACACCCTCCCCCCTCATCACTGTCACTCCACCTCTACCACAGGCTCCAGACCACTTTTCAGACAGTCCTCTGGGTGGCCTTGCCTATCTCCTTGAGGGATTTTTAGAGGCCTGTTGCTCTGCAGCGCTCATGGGCCTTTCTGATCCATTTGTCTCCCAGGTGGGTCTTAAGCTTTTCAGGGATAAGGGACTGCTTGAATGAGACTGATCTGGCTCCACTCAGAGGCCCTGGGTCGGGTTCCTCACTTATCCTCCTTACTGGCTGATGGTGTTTGGAAGACAGGGGTGCCTTTTCTTGAAAGAGATCATATTCTAGGAATATGCTGATTACTGCCTAATGAGTTTATGAGAAGACAAGATCAGATGTTTTCCTGAGCTTTCACTATAAAATTCCTATTAGTAGATTTACCATGACTAGAAAACAAATTACTTTTCACTTTTTTCTGCGTACTCTGGACTTGTATTTGTGGTCATCATCAACAAAACACAGAAGCAACTTTTGGGTGAGTGATTGGCAGCCAATACTCACAGGTAGCTTGATAGATGATGCAGCCTCATGATATAACAAGCATTGAATACAGTAAATGGTATTAGGGAACTGCAGGGGTAAGAAATCTATATAGTTTAATTACAAGCAGGTTCCAAAGAGCCAAGGCATTGTGAATAATAACAGTGTTACTACTTTTTTCCTGCTTGTGAGTGAGATATGAAATTAGTTGGAAACAACTCATTTGTCAATAAAGAACATGAAGAGATGATTTCTGGGTATGAACAGGACGAGATGGTGTCTGGGCTCTATGAATAATCTTCATCTGCACTGATTGGACAATACATACCTTGTCTTTTTCATCAGTTGTTTTAAATCTTTATTGACAAAACACTATTTACTCAGATTGGGCCATAAATTTTGTAATGCAATTTTAAAATCATATTGTGACTATTGACAGGGACCTAGCAAAAAAAC
>NW_017731352.1:4147095-4158892 GCF_001890085.2 Hipposideros armiger
AATCACATAGTATTTGTCTTTCTCTGTCCGACTTATTTCACTTAGCATAATGCCCTCAAGATCCATCCATGGTGTTGCAAATGGCAAGATTTCCTTTATTATGGCTTAATAGTATTCTAGTCCATATATATATATATATATATATATTATAAAATTATATAGTAAGACATACGTATTTATGTATGTATATATAAATAATAGAACATATATATGGCACAATTTTTTTATCCATTCATCTGTCGATGGACACTTAGGTTGTTTCCGTGTCTTGGGTATTGTAAATAATGCTGCAATAAACATGTGAACACAGATATCTCTGTGGGACAGTGAATTTGTTTCCTTCGGCTACATACCCAGAAGTGGAGTTGCTGGATCATGTGGTAGCTTTATTTTTAATTTTTTGAGGAAACTCTATACTGTTTTCCAGAATGACTATACCAAGTTACATTCCTACCAATAGTGCACAAGGGTTCCCTTTTCTCCAGCATTTGTTATTTTTTGTCTTTTTGATGATAGCCTTTCTTACAGGTGTGAGGTGATATCTTATTGAGATTTTGATTTTCATTTCTCTAATTATTAAAGATGGTTCAACACTATGGTGACAAGGGAAAAATAATTTGTGACAGGGAAAAATGACTTGCAATTTATAATACCTAACTGATTCTAAAGGAAGTTCTTTGCTGAACAGAGCAATGGGTTTGAGGTTGCAAGGTTAAGAGAGTTTACTAAATTGTTCTGCATTAGAAAATTTTTACTTTTTTGCAGTAGGTAGAGGGGGAGGGCAGGGCTAAGGGACAATGCAGTGAGATCCAGAACCAGGGAAAACTTAGAACCTGTGTGTGGACAAGATTAAAGGGTAAAGAGGTAGCCAAGAGGAAATTTCTGAGGAGACTCGAGATGTTTAATAGGAGTTTTTATTAAAGTGTGCCATGTGGTACTTGATACAACCCTTTCATGCATCACTCTATGAAATCTACAATAAAACCTATGTTTCTTGTTAATTTCTTAAGGAAGTTGAGTTTCTTCTTGTTCAGAAGAGTAGAATTTCTGAGTCCTACTTCATGGTGTCTGTGAGCTCAGAACAGGTCTGCCCATGAGGCCCAGGCATATCTGCATCTCATTACTTAGATATTAGCATCCTCAAGTGAAGACATAGATTATTTTTAAAAAGCAGAATGAAGAAATAAACACGTGGAAACCTTCATAATCGGACCTAGAACAACATAGCTTAGCTCTGAAGGATGAAAGTAAAGTTTCATCTGGCAAAAGTACACAAAAAGTTCTTGGCTTAACCCACAACTTCCCTATGTACCTCACAAAATTGTTATGGAGCTCCCAGTCCAACTATTTCCAACCTAAATAATGTCACTTGTTCACATTTACTTGATGCTGCAAAAGTTGTGTGAAAAGTCAAAGAATAAAACAGTATTCAGAAAATCCTAAGGCAGAGAACTTTCAATTGACTGAGAACTTGTTCTATACCCAGAAAATCAACAGGAGCAGCTCATCTGTGAGGTAATGGGGTAGTAGGTTAGATTTTCAGAACTTCCAGCAGCTTGTGGTCACATTTAGCTTCATAGCTCTACTGTCCCACAATTCTCTTTGCTTTTTCACAGTGGAACAGGACCTATTAGGAAGCAAGAAGTAGCTTTTAAGAAAAAAGGTCATAGAAAAACACATACCTTGAAAAATTGATAAGAGTGGAAATTGGATATGGAGAAAAATGATAGAGTCCAGGAGAGAATCCAGGAAGCTTTTAACATTTGAGAGCAGTGCATAGTGTCCTGCTTGGAAGTAATATCTACTCAGATGAATTAAAGCAGCAGGAATTTGTTGTGGGAGCTTACTTGCTTCAAGCCTCTGGAGCCACTTCTAGAACACCTACCTTTTTAAATGGAAAATTGATTTCTACAGAATGACTAATAGGTAGAAATGAGTGGATGATGCTCTACTGCAAGGATAACATAAAGATATCCCTGAATGTGCTACAATGAGCCATCACATAAGTCAGCTCTAAGAATTGAGCATCATAATTTAGAGGAATGCACAAGATTTAGAATCACATGGCCTAAATGAAAACCCAAGCTCTTAATACTTGCTGGCTGTCAAATAGTAGGTCACTTAATTCTTCTGAGATTCAATATCCTTTTCTATAAAATAAAGTACAAGGTTGGACAATTAAGTTTGCAAACTCATCCTAGAAAAAGTGCTACATACCTCATTGCTGAATATCACTACTGTAACCTTTGAAGTTCTCCCCTTGGGAAGCTATGCACCGATGCCAGCACCTAGTTCACCCTTCCAAGCAATTTTGAAACTTTTTCTGGAATGGCCATCAGAGCTGTCATTGTATTACCCTTGATGTCCTGAATGTCATCAAAATGTCTTCCTTTTAGGACTGGCCAAGTGGCTCAGTTGGTTAAGAGCTTGCTCAAGAGTTTGAGCTCTGAGCAACAGCAGTTTGAGTCCCGGCCTAAGCTGAGTAGCTGCTGAGCTGCCAACAGGTGGCAGGATGGCTCAGCTTAAAAAAAAAATGTCTTCCTTTCAATATTTCCTTTATCTTTGGGTAAAGAAAGAAGTTATTGGGGGCCAGATCATGTGAGTTAGGGAGGGTGTTCCAATGCAATTATTTGTTTACTGGCTAAAAACTCCCTCACAGACAGTGCCGTGTGAGCCTGTACATTGTTGTGATGCCAGAGCCATGAACTGTTGGTGAAAAGTTAAGGTCATTTTCGTCTAACTTTTTCATGCAGCTTTTTCAGCACTTCCAAATAGTAAACTTGGTTAACTGTTTGTCCAGTTGGTACACATTCATAATGAATAATCCCTCTGATATTAAAAGTTAGCAACATCATTGCAACAAGTTCATGAACTTAATTGTCAAACCTCATATATGTCACATGATATAAGGCTCAATGGATATTAAATGCAGATAGGGGGACTTAAAATTTTTTTGGTAATTACAAAAGCAAGACACATTCAATACAAGATACTTGGAGAACAAAAAAAGACAAAGGAAAACACCAAAGAAGTATTTATAATTTTACCAACAAAGGACAACAGATAGTATTTCAATTTTTTATATGTATGCACATATGCACATATATACACACACAGAGCACACACTTTCTTTTAAATAGTAGCATTTTAACTGTGCATACATTTTGTAGCTTGCATATCCATTTAGCAATATATTGCGAGATATTTCCAGTGTCAATAATCTTCTACTACATGTTTAGGAAAGCATTTTTAAAACTGTAAAGGGTCATTCAAATATCAGCAGTTATTGTTAAAACATGAATGAATGAATATACTCACATCTTCCTCAATGTACACAAAACCCCAACCACCCAAAAAGTCATCCTGCATCATTCTATTGGCCATTCTTTAAATAAATCTTATGACAAATGGTATCATTTTTGTCTATCTTTTCTTATTTCTTTCCTTATTTTCTTTCTAATAACTAGGAAAACAAAAGTTACAAAACGAGATTATGTGTCAGCATTTTTTACTTTAAATTCCTTCGATGTATTCTCTTCAAATTTGATTTGGCAATGGTACATGGATTCTGTTGAGACACGCTACATATGTGCCATGGTGCTTTTCATTAACATAACTTAAAAACTAATTATCTAGAAGTCTGGACCCATGCTGCTTTGTTTTTCATGTTCAAGGTCTTTTACTCTTGTGAAGAATATATATGCTTTTTCTATGTACACAACTAAAAATAAGTTGCAACTCTGATTTAGAAATGGTTAAAAAGTGATGAATGGGCAAGTTAATTTGCTGTGAGGATGTTTCGCCCATTTTTCCCTACCTCATTTAGGCTGGATTGAAATTTAGGTGATGAGGATCCTGACTTTGTTACTATTTGTGTATGTGGGCAAGTGCACCCACCCTTCCTCAACCTTGGATTTCTCAACTGTAAACTGTCAGGAGTAGAATAGATAATTTCTGAACTTGTAAGATTTTCAGGCCCCATTTGGAAAGCTAGGTGAGCATTCTGATGGCAAACCAGAAATAATGTAGACAAATATGCCCTGGAACAGCTCTAACCAGTTGCTAAAATATTAAAATCTTCTGTATCACTTATTATTAACACCGCTGCTGGAGCTTCCAAGTGCCCTTATTCCCAAATGCCTACCAATTTAACTTCCCTGGCCCACCTTCCTGGATTCACACTCCTCCAAATTCCAGCAGCTAAGAAGCCTTTTATAGTTTGATGAAGTCCCACTTGTTGATTTTTGCTTTTGTTGCTTGTGCTTTTGGTGTCGGATCCAAAAAAATCATTGCCAAGACAAATGTCAAGAAACTTTCCCCCCATGTTTTATTCTAGGAGTTTTATGGTATCAGGTCTTATGGTTAAGTCTTTATTCCAGTTCAGTTAGATTTGTGAGTGGTATAAGATAGGAGTCCAATTTCATGTTTCCATATGTATTATAGTTATCCAGTTTTTACAACAGCATTTGTTGAAGAGACTATCCTTTCTCCATTGAGTATTCTTGGCCCTCTTGTCAAATATTAACTGACCATTTATGTGAGGTTTATTTCTGGGCTCTCAACTCTGTTCCTTTGGTCTATGTGTTTATTTTTATGCCAGTACCATACTGTTTTAATTAGTATTGCTACTATAGTAAATAGTGGATAGATACTACAGTATACTTTGAAATCAGGAAGTGTGATGCCTCTGGCTTTGTTCTTTTTTCTCATAAGTGCTTCGGCTATTTTGTGGTTGCATTCAAATTTTAGAATTTTTTTTCCATTTCTGTGAAAAATATAATTGGAATTTTGATAGGGATTGCATAGACTCTACAGATAGCTTGGGTAATCTGAACATTTTAACAATATTAATTCTTCTGAACCATGAACATGAGTTATCTTTCCATTTGTGTCTTCTTCAATATCTTTCATCACAGTCATATAGTTTTCATTGCTCAGATATTTTACTTCCTTGGTTAAATTTATTCCTAAATATTTTATTGTTTTTGATGCTATTGTGAATGGGATAGTTTTTCATTTTTTTCCAGCTATTTTTTTTATTTCTTTGTCTCATTAGTCGTTTAGGAATGTGTTGTTAGTTTCCACATACTTGTAAAATTTCCAGCTTTCCTCTTGTTGATTTCTAGTTTCATACCATTGTGGTCAGAAAAGGTATTTGGTATGATTTCAATCTTACTAAGTTTGCTAAGACTTGTTTTGTGGCTTATCATATGATCTACCCTAGAGAATGTTCCATGTAGACCTGAGAAGAATGTATATTCTGCTCCTGTTGGATGGATTGGTCTATAAATACCTGTTAGGCCTATAGCGTCTAATGTAAGGTTCAAGTCTAACGTTCCTTTGTTAATTTTCTATCTAGATGATCTATCCATTGCTGAAGGTGGAATATTGAAATCCCCTACTATTATCATACTGTTATTTATTTCTCCCTTCAGATCTGTTGGTATTTGCTTAGTATGTTTATGTGCTCCAATGTTGGGTGTGTATTTATTTAAGGTTATTATATCTTGTTGATGAATTTACCCCTTTACCATTACATAATGACCTTCTTTTTCTCTTGTTACTGTTTTGGCTTAACTATTTTGTCTGATGTAAGTATAGCTAATCCTGATTTCTTTGGTTTTCACTTGCATAGGATATCTTTTTCCATCTTCTATCTCTTCACTTTGAGCCTATATGTGTCCTTAAATCTGAAGTGAGTCTATTGTAAACAGCATATAGTGGGAAGAAACTGTTTCACTTAAATGTTTTGGGAAATTTTTTGTCATATAGACAAGCAGAATAGGACAGTCTATGCTTTCTGTGGGAAATAAAGTTTATATACATCCATATATAGTCATCTCTCTCTTTATATATACACATATATGTGTGTGTATAGTCATACATACATACATACTTATATGTGTATGTGTGTGTATTCACACACACACACACACACACACACACACACACACACACACACACATACAAATTCCACAATGAAATTGGGCCTGGTTTCTGAACTTCGGGCTGTTCATGGACTTAAATTTATTGCAAAGGGTCAAATATCAGAAATTCTAACTTGTCATATGTTCCTGCTTCCTCACACCAAACTAAGCCAGTTTTGATGAAAAAAAAAATTGTATAATATGAGTGTAGAGAAAAGAGCAAACAGACTTCTTTTAATAACATGAGACTTAGGAATTAAACATAGCAGGTAGAAGATCCTGTAGGAATTTCAAGTGATATTTTATGATCGTTCACTAAAGGATGTTTTAATCCTTGGTTTACATAGCATGCTACCTTATATAGTATTCTTTATTCTTGGGATCTCTTCAAGATGAGATATTGTACTGATATAGATAATCATCTCTGCTTCCTTCTTATCTGTCTAGGTGGGATGGAAATAAACAAAAATAATATCTAGCTCATATGAGAAGCAGGAAAGAAATTTTAGAGGAGTAAAGCCCAACATAAAAAGAAATGCAGAGTAGTGAATACTTTGAGCAGTATCCTTACATTATGGATCTCCTAAAAGATAAATACAAGTTGAAAATATGTCAATGTTTTAATGAACTTTTTCAGAATTACAATTTTTATGGCCTTGGCAAGTAGATATCTACCACATCTTACAAAATATCTAATTGTCTTATTATAGTCATTCACTTATTCTTCTTTTAGTTGTATAATTAGTTGTTGCTTTACACATTTGTGCGACATATGCCAGAGACTGGGCATTTAAAAGCTACAAAAAGGGGCCGGCTGAGTGGCGCGTTGGTTAAGAGCTGGGTTGGGACACCAGAGGGCCCCGGTTCGGATCCCACATATGAGGGCCAGTGACACTGCCCTCTACAGCTAAGACGCTGAACAACAGCTCAACCTGGANTAAAAGGGTGGAAATGATAAAGATAACAGCAGAAATCAATGAAATAGAAAAAATACAGAAGAGAGAATTAAAAAGAGATATAACTACAACAGATGCAGAGAAGTAAATGGTTAATAAGGATTACAAATAACTTTAAGACTGTGAACTGGAAAATTTAGAGAGGTGGATAAATTCCTGCAAAAAATAACTTACAAAACTTCTTTAAGAGGAAATAGAAAATAATAGTCCAAAATATTAAAGAAAATAATCAGTTGTTTCAAATTATCTCACAAGGTAAAAACCAAAACCAGACCTTTTTATGTTGTGGTTGTTTTCCTTTTAAAAGTTTTTTATTGTAATAATTTTCAATCATGCAAAAACAGAGAGAGAATCATAGAATGAGGTGCATACCACTCAGCTTCAGTGATTGTCAGCATTTGCCTTTTCTTTTCATTCGACTTCTTCCCCCCCTTTCACTTTAAAAAAGCCTTTATTTTCCAATAATTTTAGATGTACTGAAAATTTCCAGAAAGTGCCAAGAGTTCCCGTATATATTTCATACAGCCTCTATTGTTAACATTTTAGATAACCATAATACAAGTAATCAAAACTAAGAAGATGATACAATAGTATTAATTAATCTTCAGACTATATTTGAATTTCACATGTTTCCTCATTAATGTCCTTTTTCTCATCCAGAATCCAACCAGGAATGTCCTCCAACCCAGGTACTTCCTCCAGACCTGACCAGACAGTTTTACTGTTGAGTTCTAACAAATATTCATGGGACATATTATAATTCCAGTCTTTCACAAACTATTCCAAAGACAAAAAAGAAGAAATACTCCCCAGCTCGTTTTATAAAGTTAGCATAATTTTATTATTTGAGGCCAATCACTTATGAACAAGGTTGCAAAAAATCTAGACAAAATGTTAGCAAATCTAACCCTGAAGTGTATGGAAAAAATGAATAAATCGTGACCAGAGTGGATTTACTTTAGGAATGAAAAGTTGGATGAACATTAGAAAACCAATTAATGAAATAAATTAATATGTTAAAGGCAAAAATTATACGATCATCTCAATAGGTGCAAAAAATGATAAGATTCAGCATACATTTCCTGATAACAATTTTTAAACTAAGAATAGAAGGAAACATTCTTAATCGGTTAAAGGATATCTACCACAATATATTGGGTTGTCGGTATAGTCATGACATATGTTTTCTATTTTTNGTGTGTGTGTGTGTGTGTGTGTGTGTGTGTGTGTGTGTGTGTTTTATGAGGTGGGTGAGTAGTTAGAGAAGGGGAATTTTAATCCAAATCTTGGAAGAAATGGTATCTTAGGGTTGGTTAAAGGATAACAACTGGGCATTAGAGGGTGAAGCTTAGCATGAAGAAGGCCATTAGCTGACAAACACACACAATGTGTAAATGAGAATATTTTGGCTACAACTGTAGAGTCACTTTTTTAACATCCCTTCTTATTTGCCTAGAAGGAATACAACTTCAATTCCTCTTCAAGTTGCTAATGGTTCAATAGGAAACAAGGCTCAGGCCCACAGTTTGCAAACTTATTTTATTTTAAAAAGATTTTTATTGGGGAATTGGGGGATGGGAACAGCGCTGGGGAATTGGGAGAAGGGGAACAGACAAGTTGCTGTCCTTTTGTTCTTCAGTCTCGCTGTGGAGGACATTGCTTCACTGGCCCAGATTGGCACCATCATTGCGCTCTTCCCAGGCGAGGCAGATCAGTCACTGACTTCTGGACGGCCGCTCACAGCAGCTTCTGGCTACACACGGTAGCCCATGGCAACCCACTGCAGCAGGGGCTGCAGCCTATGCCGTCGCCGGCTACTCACTGGCAGCCCAGGTCCAGGTTGAGCTGTTGTTCAGCATCTTAGCTATGGAGGGCAGTGTCACTGGCCCTCATATGTGGTATCTGAACCGGGGCTTTCTGGCATCCCAAGCCAGCTCTTAACCAACGTGCCACTTGGCCGACCCTGCAAACTTATTTTAACAACAGAATTTTATCTTTAAATAAATCTTATCTGAAAGTGCAACATGTGAAACCGACAAAAAAATCAATTGTCTATTTAAGCAGGTAGAGGTCCTATGCTTTTGTGCTCCCCCACATCCATCCCTTAGAATTCTTGGGGCTCTGTAGAGCACAGCCTGAAAGCCATTGCCCTATCACAAGAGAAACAAGACTGTCACATTGGTCTTCTTTCTTGATTAAAATATACTGACCTTGCCAGGAGAAATTCCATTTAGAAATTTGTGCCAGAAAATGAAAAAAGTCGATAATATCTATTGTTGGCAAGGGAATGGGGAAATGGGCACTCTCAAACATTGTTGGTGAGAGAATAAATTGATGCAGCCTTTTTGAAGACAGTTCATCAAGATTTTAAATGTATAAGCCATGTGATCTTGCAGTTTCACTTCAAGAACTCTACCCTATAGAAATACTCATATATCTTTACAAAAGTGTATATACAAGCATGCTCATTATTTATAAGATGGTAAAATCAGAAACAGGGAAATGGTTAAATAAATTATGCTACCTCCATATAATGGAATATTACAGTCAGTAAAATGAAAGAGGTAGATCTATATATGTTATATAGAAGAGTGTCCTTAATATACTATAAAGTGAAAATGCAAGTTACAAAAGAACATAGTTTGATAAAATTTTTAAAGCCGAGGAAACCTGCATTCTATGAAAGTTGTGTAAGTACTTCTAGTTGAAAACAAAAACAAAAAACAAAAACCTCTAGAAATAAATGGTTAGTCTCAGGGTTTAGGGTTTACTCCTGGAGAAGGGAAATGGAGGTATATGTAAGGTGAGCATACACATTTGTGTTATTTGAATTTTTTACAAAAGATGCATTAAGTTTTAATTAAAAAAGCAATGAAAAGAAAGATAAAATATTTTCCCTGTTTTCAAGAACTGGTGAATTTCCTCTTTTCTGTCAACCGAATTTAAATTATAAACCCTGCTTCCCTTTTTGCCGTAGCTGCCAGGGAATCCAGAGTCAACTTTGAAGCATTAACCTAGCAATGAGATTGACCTTTAGACCTAAAATATTTACTTTTTCCTTTTCCTTTGGTCCTGCTTTTCTATTTCTAATTAACTAACTTTTTTTCCCCCAAAGCTTCCTGGCTCATTTTTCAAAAGAGATAGGAATAAGTTAAAAATAAAGAAACAAATTATGAACACCTCAATCTAAGCAGCCCACATTTGTCTGAGAGCACCATACTCTTTATGGTCAAGTGTGGGCTGAGAAGTAAAGGAATTAATTTACTGTTTACACTTTGTACCCTGATTATTGTCACATAGGACCCCAGAACAAGAATATACTCCTGCAGCTATATTAAGATACTTGGGGCTTAACTTCGTCTCTACTTCAGATTTAAAGAGCTGCAAGGACAAGCAGGGGCCTCATGTGACAAGTCTTGTCTTCATTCTGTAGATGGTGGAAAACCAATGAGGTTTTTTAAGCTACAAAGTCATAACTGGATTTTAACCAAATTTGAAGAAAATACCTGGCACAGGAGAAAGTATTATAGATTGGTGTGGTGAAAGGCAAAGATAGTCATTAAATGCTGTGGAGCAGTTGGATAATTGATGGTTAAATGGCCAAGGTAGTTCTAAAGTCTGCATTTATTGGACGGGAGTGTGCACCATTTGTCAGTAATGCCTGGTTGGATCACTTGGTCTGAACATGGTCTAGTTAGGCCCATGTCATAGGTCCAGTTAGATGGTTTTTAAAAATCGAGATTAACAGGCTGCAATCTTAAATCCAGCAATCCATTTCATAAGGAGAGTGAGTAAATAGCTCAAAGCAAAGACATCCTTGTGATCTAGGATAGAAAGGCAACAGTTTTCCCAGGTACCTCAGCAGCCACCATTTTTATTTATATATAGAGGGTCTTGTTCTCTGTGCTAAGGGAGATGAAGATACAGCTGTCTCACCTCAGAGAAGCGAATATAGCACCCACAAAGGAGACTGGCTTGGGGTCAGACCTAGTTTAGATCTTGATTCTATCACTTATTAACTGTGACCTTAAGCAACCCCTCAGAGCCAGTTTCTTCATTTGTGAAAACACCCACCTTCGTTGGTGAGAGAGTAGAATAACAGAAGGCAAATTAATCCCAAGAACCAAGTGTGACTTTTTTTTAACCTAGTTTTTAAATATTCCACTTTGTACCCCCAGAAGGACTTAAGATGCAGTTGTTGTCATATTAATGCAAATAGGCTGGGGTGTCTGTTTTAGGCCTTTGTACATTGAACAGTTTATAGAATTAATAGATGGTCGATGTTCTCCCTTTAGAACTGTGGGTGGGTATCAAGGAGAGGGATAATGGCTACCTGCCCTGCGACCCCAACTTCACAGGGAGTGGGGCAGTCCCCTCCCCCTTGAGGAGCCCAGACTAGCCATGAACTCCCAGAGGAGAGTGGACCTCAAACTTACCCACAGAGGCTTGGGAATGCCTGGTCTGGGCTTCCAAATTCACCCTGCCTGCCTAGCACATGCGCAGTCGTGGCTCAGGAAGATCTTAGGGTTAATTGCAGTGCGCTGGGTCCAGTCCCATCCACACGGGCTCTGCGGGTCCTGCCCATCAGGGGGCAAGTCAGCGACCCAAAGAATGTTACTAAATTAATATTGGTATTATGTGTGGGTTTTATTTCAAATGCATTGGAATCAGAGACTTCCTGCTTTAAAATAAAGTCCATGTTATACCTCCCTCCATCATCCCTGACCCGTATGGAGGTTCTCATCTACTTTTCTATCCTTGCCCAGCCCTAGACTCCCCTCGACAGGGCCTGGCAGGATGCATCTCAAGGGGAAAAATCTTGTCCCCGCAACTGGGATATACAATAGCTGTCCTCTAGCTGTTCTTCTAAAGGGCAGGGTTCTTCCTTCTGCTCATCCTGCTCTCTCCCCTCCC
>NW_017731352.1:4158942-4182165 GCF_001890085.2 Hipposideros armiger
GGAGTGCAGGGAGGTGGGAGCCTCCACAAGGTCCCAGAGTGCCACCTGCGCTGTGTCAGGCTGTCCCCCAGGGGGTGTGTCCTGGGCTTCTGCTGCATGACTCGACTCACCGACTCACCAGTGCTTGCTACTCGCTCCCCGGGGCTTTGGGAACAGCAGGAGGGGACTAGCAAGGGCATGCTGCCCTGACACCAACACATCCCCAGTGCCAACTCCGTCCCCAGGCGGCCTGCTAAAATCCAGCCTTCTCAGAGCCAGGTGGTGCTTGCCAGTCTCTTTACTTATCGGCAGGTGGTGTAGGGGTGCAGAGGAGGAGAAGGACTGCAGTGAAATCAAAATAGTTGGACAGGATTTATTAACCTGAGGTCCTTGGCTCCAGAGGATGGGCAAACTCCTGCAAAGTGTAGTTATGTGAATACACACGTGTTTTTCTGGGAAAAGTGTCAAAGGGATCAGTCACTCAAAAAATGTTACCAAACTAATATTGATATTATATGTGAGTTATATTTCAAATGCATTGGGATCAGGGGCTTCATGGTTAAAATAAACAAGCAGGAAAAAAAGTTAAATGATGTTAAACCTCCCACCACCCTGCCTGACAGATATAGGGGTTCTCAGTTACCTTTCCCTTTTCAAATAAAATTCTGTAAGGAGTACCCTTCTCAAAGATCCCCCAGGCTGCTGGTCGATCAGTTTTGCCTTTGCCGATAAGCCCTCCTTTAACACTCTTGGGGATATTTGCTGTACAGAACAAGCTATACTATCTTGATGCTGTTGCTAACAGATGAGGAAAATAGGGGATGAAGTCACATTTACAGAGCTTAACCACATGCCACGCACCTTTTTCAAAAGTATTTTTTAATCCCTGTGCCTTTAATTCCCATTTCACATGTGAAGAAACTGAGGCAAAAGAGATAAAATAACTTGCCCAAAGTTAAAGTATTTCAATATAGATCTCAAAACTCTTTGGATCCCAAGTCAATACCATTTTTACTGCACTAAGAGGTTCCTGAGGGAAAATTTTTAATTACCAGTAAAATTTGCATTTTATACTAATACACTTTAAAACCCCTCTCCCTTTGAAACAAACAAACAAAAAAGTGTACTATCTCCTAAATCCTAGCTCCTAAGGTCAGGCTGGGAGGCTGCTGGAGGAGAGGAGAGAGTGCTGAACAGATAATCCCATAGATATTTCTTACATCAGGTCACTAGCTGAAGCCCATGCCTGGGATTTGAAGGTTAGTTGTCATTGCCATGCCAGTGCACCCGTAACATAATCAATACATTTGGTTAAGTAAAAACAAGGTATAGCAAGTTCCAAAAAGACTGTTTAAAGGAAGCCAGAGGGGTTCTGAGTTTTGATGGTGGTTTGAATACATGTATCTAATTTTACTTACTCCTGAAGCACCCTAAAACTGCATTAAAGAGATTTTTACAAAAGACATAAACATGTAAGTACAGGGGAAATAGGAAAGTAAGAGCAATAAAATTTGGAAAACTGGAAAGCAGATGGACAAGTGGTAACTGCCTTCACAGGCCCAAGAAAGCTGAATCCCCAGTTTCAAACCACAGAATCCTCAAGAGTCTCAGGAGTTGACAGCATCAAGTATGCCTAGGACTCGGGTAAAAGAGAGACTTCAAATAAGGAAGAAAACGTTACTCGAGGAGCAGTTGGATTACTAGCTGCCTTTTCCTTCTTCATGGCACCAGGTGACTGTCCCTCCCCCATCCTCACAGAAAGCTGGAGGTTTTTGTCTCTGTAGAGAGTAAAATAGATGGTCCCAGACTGAAGGATGCCAGGCATGGTTGAGTGCAGGGCTTCCTCCTGGAGAGGGAGCGGGGCAGGGGGTGGGACAGAGTTAGCTCATATATTGACCCTCCAGACTTCTTTCCTTACTTGTTTCTCAGCCAGACTCTCATCCACCAGGCAGGAGAATAGAAAATTCTTCTTTGGGAATTTGACCAGAACAAGAAGAAAATGTGAAAATACTAACTTCAGAGGGCCCCCAAGAAACAGCCCACCCAAATCACTTCAGAGTAAAGTTTAAAGTTGGTAAGCCCTGCCCACTTGCTCAGTACTTTTGATCAGTTTTTAGTTTTCCACAATTAATCAAGAGCAAAAAAAACCAAGAATTACCAGATATCTGAGCATAGTCCCCCGTGAAAAAGACAGAGACCCAAATAAATATAAGAAAAAGGCAATATAGAGCAACAGCAACTATGTAGGGAGGAGAAAACAAACAAACAAACGAACAAACAAGAGTTCCTCTATCAGATAATAGACAACACTGCATAAGTGAAACAAGAATAGGATGCTGTAAGAAAGATTCACTTAGAGGACAAAAAAGCTCTTAGAAATTAAAAATGATAATGAAATAAAAAAGTAGAAGGGCTAGAATGTGAGATAAAGGATTTTCTCAGAAAGTAGAACAAAGAGTAGATATAGAGGAAACAGTAAGAAAGTGAGAGGTGTGTTCTAGAAGGTTCAGCATCCAAATAATAAGAGCTCCAGAAAGAGAGAAAAATGTAAATGGTGCAGAGAAAAATCACCAATTAAATAATTCAAGAGAATTTCTCAGAACTGGAGAAAATGAGTTGTCAGATCAACAGAGCCTATAGAATCCTAAGCACAATAGATGAAAATAGACCCTCACAAAGGCACATTTAAAAATTTCAGAACTCAGCAGCAAAGAGAATTTATATAAGCTTCTAGAAAGGAATAAACACACATATAGAGAATTAAGAATCCAAATAACTTCAGACCTCTCCACAGTGACACCATAAACAAGAAGACAGTGGAGCAATACCTTTATAGTTCTGAAGGAAAATTATTTCCATCCTAGGATTTTATACCCAGCCAAACCATCAATCGAGCAGGACTATTGTATTGCACAACTCCAGGGAGAAACATTTAGAATACAGTGTTGTTCAATAAAGTGGCTTACATTCAAGTATGAGGATAGAACAAAGACATTTTCAGACATTTGAGTCTCAAAAACTTATTTCCCATGTACCCTTTCTCAAAGGACTTCTGAGGAATGTGCTCCACTAAAACAAGAGAGTAAACTAGGAAAGAAGAAGACATGAGATACGGGCAGGGATGGCTTTGAGGGCATCAACCTATATGGTTACAAAGGGTCTCACATGTAGAAGGGCCTCATACTTGGTTTAATGCTCAGCTGTTGCCATTTTGAAATTATTAATAATTTTTAAACAAGGAACTTTGCATTTTCATTTTTTCACTGGGCCCACAAATTATGCATTCTAGTCCTGGATATAAGAAACAGGTGATCCAACTCAGGACAAAGGCAAAGGGAATTCCTGTGAGGACAGTGAAGGGAGATTTCAGTAGAGCTATCAAGAGACAGAGGACAACTATCCCAGAGAGCCTGACACTCAAGAGGCAGACATGTTGGTGACTGTCATAGTCAAGTTTCCACTGTTTTTTTACTCTCTATTTCAACCTGAGGACAGAATGCTTGAATAAGCCCTGCCACGATTCTTACCTGTGTTATGATCATTTGTTGATAAATTTCCTGCTCTCTTTCAAATGCCCTGATGCCTAGATCAGCTGAGGACACTCATTGTAAATCACCAAACTTTCTGCTTAAACCTTACATCTGAGAGCTGGAGGTAAGGTAGAAAATAGAGAGCATCCCATACTCTCTGACCATATTTCTGCCTGACTCCAGTATCAGGCTCACCTGGCACCCTCGCCAGATGCCCTGAGTATGCAGAGCCATGTGTTTGCTAAGGTCTAACTTACAACCTTGTCCACCGACTTCCCCTGAAAAGGCTCTCGTAAACCCTCAGGGAAGCTGACAGCCAGAGATTCTGTTGGGTTCATCCCTGCATTTTTAATTAATAGTGTAACTTGGATATTTCTTTATGCAGCTACCAATATTTCAAAAATAAACAATATGTTGTTTGGGTATATAAATATAGGTGGGGAAACCATAGAGGAAGCAGGGAATGATGAACACGAAAATGTGAACTAGTGGCTATAGATGAGGAATGAGCAGAGGAGAGCCCAACTGGGGCAGGTGCAGGGGACTTACAAGGCATTGTTAATATTTTATTCTTAAACTAGGGTATGTCTGAATGCATGATACAGTAAAGTAATGGATGTTAATATCACTATCATAGGATAAAATTTCATCGAAGCCCCATTTGGCCCTTGAGCTACATCAGTACACATAGTCCTTTCCTCATGGAATTTCAAATAAAAGACCTTATCAGCGGTTCTCAACCTTCCTAATGCCATGACCCCTTAATACAATTCCTCATGTTGTGGTGACCCCCCAACCATAAAATTATTTTCGTTGCTACTCTATAACTGTAATTTTGCTACTGTTATGAATCATAATGTAAATATCTTTTTGTTTGCCAATGGTCTTAGGCGACCCCTGTGAAAGGGTCGTTCGACCCCCAAAGGGGTTGCGACCCACAGGTTGAGAACCGCTGCCTTAGACCATCCAGCCTAACCTTCTTTTTATTTGTAATTGTTATTATTTTAACTGGCTTTGGTATATCATTATATAAGTTGCAACATAAACTTAAAAGTTCATGTTGTTTCAGAGCTTGGTAAGTTGTTAGACTCTCCTTGTTTCCTACCGGTGTTTCTGCCTTTCTCCTTCATCTGGGTCCTTTATCTTTTGAAGGGTACACTTAAGATTTCCTTTACTAGCATTGATAATTTTATTTTGCTCAGATAATGGGGTGAGAGGAGATGGGAAAACCAAAAGAGCAAAATTTTAAAAGAGCAAATTAAAAAGAAAAATTTACTATTAAAGCTTTACTGCCTTACTTCTCCCCCAAAATGTATCCATTTAGGGTTTACTCAGTTCAGTGCAAAGAAGTTGGGGACCTGGGATCTTTTTGCCACACTGAATATGAGCTGGCTCAGTGACATATATCTCAAGTGATCCATTGAACCAATGAGTAACATCCTGAAAGGAACATGAGTTATTGTTAGTCATAATTATTCCTTCACCTTTCCTGGAATGCCTTTGAAGGCACTAGGCATCAGCAATATCTGTCATCAAAAGCTCCTTTGTCTGCAGTTTTTGTGATTGCATTCAGCTTGTTCATGGCAGAGAAAGAGTTTTTCTTCCTAAAATGATGGCTTTCTTTCTATAAGAGGTATCCACTATTTATCCCGCCTGCAGAAAGGAAGTTGGCACAGATTCTGAAGAGCCAATCAATTCCTTAGCTGTTCTTCTTGAACAAGCAACCCTTTCTTGATAGCTCTAGAATTTTGCTACAATTGTAGAAGTTGAGTAACTTGTCAGCTGGTCATTTGTAACCAATAAAACTGAAAAGATTGTCCACCTTTATTTAAATTTTGGGTAAATAGAGAAGATATGTAATTCTAGAATTGTGTCTTAAGGGTTGACTGTACTATGAAATTGCATCTGGACAATATTTTGCTGTAGATTTTGGCATTCCTGAAGGAATTAGAAATCCAAGTCAGAACCATACCTATTTGTTAGTTGTTTTCATGGTATAATGAATTAAAGAATGAGATAAAGGTATTATAACTTTTTTTGGTTGCAAAGGACAAAAACCTCTTTGGTACAAGCTTACTAAAAACAAGGAATGTAGTATAATAAGGATACAAGAGAATCACAGAAACCAAAGACAGAAATGTGATTTGCCTTCCAGAAGGGACTGGAACCAGGAATTGGAAGGACCCAGGGCCTCTTTTTAATCACCTCTGCTCTTCTCTGCACATGTACATCATTTTTTTCCCACTTTGCAAATCAGCTTTTCTCTGCTTTTTGGCAGAATAAGGCCATTCCTGTGTTGGTGCTGTATTAGGATAGTCTAGGTTATACTGAAGTGAGAAACAAATCCTAAACCATAAAGATTTCTTTCTTCACTCATGTTACAATTGGGGAGGGTGGGGTGGGGTGCATGGGAAGCCCTTCCTCATCTTATAACTATGCCGCCTAGAACAGGTGGCCTCCAAGGTCACTGTTGTGGGGAAACAGAAAGTGGAATGATTTCAGGGATATTTTCAACAGCCAAGCCTAAAAGGGGTTTGAATCACTTCTGTTAATTTCCCATTGGCCAGAACTTAGTCACATGGCTCCAATCTACCTGCAAGGGAAACTGGGAAACAGGAGGAGCAGATGGATATGGATAGTGAGCACTAACAGTCTCAGTTACATCTCCAATCAACAGACAACCCAGATCAATTAGTCAGATTCCTTGTTTCCTGGAAGTTTTTCTTAGTCCAAACTCCACATTCCTAGGGAAGAGACCCTGGCCCAGCTTGGGTCAGATATCCACTGTGATCCAACCTGCTTTGTCTTAGAGAGAGGGCCATGTTGAACAGAATAGCTTCCAGGTTCCCACCAGTTTTAACATGTGACTCAAATGTGGAAGGGAAGGACAATACTCAGAAAGAGTCGTCCCTTCAGACAGTTTGTATCTACTGCCTGGAGTTACGTTTCATTTCTGAAGCCTCTGAGAATCAGTATCTCTCTCTCTTATGTTGCTTCTCAATAATGGTATGCGTGCTTTATGTAATTCTTTATTTTAAAGATGAAAATATAGTAAACCTGCTTGGAAGAGTTAAGGCTTACTGCTTTTCTCTCTAGATAATTGTATACAAGACGTATCTCTGGAAATAAGGCGCCTGAGTTGTTAGGGTGGTTACCATACATATGAATGTGGACATCTTTTTTCCTGATCTCTGTTGACAGCTTCTAGAACACAAAGGTGGCACTGGAGTCCTTCCACATGGACCCCTAATCGTAGACATTAGCGTTGTTCCAAATATTTCTATTCTCCCTTTCTTCCGGATATGTGGTACGATTGTATTTCCCTGCCTCCTTTGTAATTAGGTGTGGATATATGACTTGCTTTGGCTTATGAAATGGAAACAGAAATGACATGTGTCACTTGCAAGTGGAGGCTTTAAGAGCCAGTGTGTGATTCACTGTATTTTCTTCTCCCATCTGGGGTAATTGTAAAAGCACATGCTGAGATGGACTAGCTCAGCCTGGATCTTCCTGCCTACCCGTGCTGGGCATTTAGCATGAGTGAACAATCAACTTTCATTGTGTTGAGCCACTGAGACTTTGGGGCTGTTGTTTGTTACTGTAGAAAGCCTAGTCCATTCTTTCTACTATACCCTCATTTGTAGCCATCCATACCGCAGGGGACCTCTATCAATGTGCACCGATATACCAATCATGTGGCAATCCTGCTCAAAGCAGTGTGCTCTTTCTCCTCTGTGCCATCCCTAGGAGGGCCAGCTGTGTGGTTTATATCGGCTTGGTAGTGATTGTGACACTTGAGTCTATTTGCATGGTCTCTTATTGCAAACGCCATATGAATTATTCAGCCACAGGTATTTTAAACTGGAAAATCTTTGGATGTGGAAGACCACAGAGTAGATTATATTTGAAATAAATATTTAGACACTCTACACTGCTGCCACCTTCCAGCAGGATAGGCTGATTCACTGTGCTTACCACAGACTGCCAGCACAGACTATGCTTTGTTAAACATGAGATAAAGATGAAGTGCTAAATGGAGAGCAAGGATGAGCATGGGACACTGCTGTGGCTCAGGACTGACAAAGCCTGCTTGTCTTGCTGCAGCAGCTGTGACATCCTTCACAGGGTCCAGGCTAATGAGCCACACGTTACTTACTTTCTAACAAGCTTTGCTTAAAGATGTTCTCAGGTTCAATCAAGAATCAGGCCAACCTGATTACTTGTTACAGGACACATTTTACTTTCGTCATTAAAGATAAGAGAATTAAAGATGTATATGGAGATAAAGAGGAAATTCTAAGAGCTCCTTCAATACAGGTAGGACCCAGCATATGACCAAACTGAATATCTAAAAATCTTAGGTAAGGTATTAATGGCACAAGCTAAGGAGAATCTTGAAGATACCAGAGGTGAAGGTAATGTAATGAAAACTGTCTCAGAACAGCAAGAAGGGAGCCCCTCAGCTGATGTCACAGTCCTGAACCCAAACACTTGATTGTGCAGCTCCTCCTCACCAATACCCCCACTTGGCCTGAATACCCCCAAATTATGGTTTTGGAACTTCTCCAAAAAAGGCTTAGCGCGTTCTTTGCTTGCTCTACCCCACTCTGATGATTAATACAAGGCCTGTCTTAGGCTCAGGGCCGCAGCTAGCCCACAGCCTGTGTGCAAATGGGAAAAGATGTCTCATCTCCCTTGTAGATACTGCTGTAAGCCAAGGTGTTCTGCCTGGAAACCAGAGCACAGATCACGCTTTAGAATCCACTCATCGTCCTGGCCTGACCCTGAAGCACAGGGCCCATCTGCAGTCTGTACCAGCAGCCCTACCCATTTCCCCCGCTATCCTTAAATTCCTTCATTGTCCAACCTGGGAGCTGCAGTGTACAAAATTTGGCACAAAATTCCCCAAAGAAGCTTTGATGATGATGATTAAGAAGAGGAAGAAGAGGAAAAGAATGATAGTATTATATGATTATTATGATAATATATTATTATATTATTAATGATAATTATAATTATGTGACAATAATAATTATTAATTGTTAGTCATCAGTAATATGATTATTATTATGGCACTTAGGTATGGCATACTCCCAGAAAAGCCAATTTAATGACTAATGCTGTTAAATTCTCATACTAATCATTTTGGTTTAAATTCATGTTTCTGGGAGCAAGGATTAAGGATGGCTCAAATCTCAAATGGGAGGAGAAAGGAAAGCATGAGAAGGAGATGAAGGAGGAGAAAGAGAGGGCAGAGTGTTAACTTCTTTCTTAGGTACATATTGAAATTAGTGATGTTTATTTTGGGCATTTTTTTTTATCCTCTTTCTACTCCTCTTCTAGGATGTCCTGTGCTTCATTGTACACACACACACACACACACACACACACACACCCTGCCCCACTTGCAGAAGGGCGCTATGTTCTAGAATTGTCTACTTTTCTTTTCCCATTGTAGGAGAGGAATAAATTTTCCTCTACCTTCAAGGTTATTTTAGCTGATTCAATAATCAAATAGACATAAAACAGATTAGATGAGAAAACCAAATTTAATACATACATAGATGGGAAACCCACATGCATGAGAGAGTCAGAGACCCCACATACATGAGTGGTTCAAAATCAGAAAGAGAAAGTGTGGTATATATGACCTTCTGAGCTAAGGATGAGGTAAAGTGCCCTGGGGGCTTCAAATGGTCATTGAAGGATGATAAGAATTGTGGATATTTAGTAATGAGAAGTTTGCCCTGACCTATAGATGGGTTAAAATAAAAAAGGTTATCTCTGATAATCCCTTATTATGGGCACATCCTCTAATTCAAATTCTTCTAGGTAGTTAAGTGAGGGCAGAAGTGTCTCTTGAGCCCACAGGTTCTTGGTTACCTTAAGCTAGAAACAATCCACATACCACCAAGGCACATCTTGGGGTGACTCATTTTAAACCCCAACACCAGCAAACAAAATTCCATCTTCCTGGTATAGCTGGTTTGTAAGAAGGGAAGCATCTGGCTGAACCAGACCATATTAAGATAAAAATAACTGATGATCACAGAGCTTTCCTAGAAGGCTTCACCCTCTCTTTTTATATTTATTATTTATTTGTTTTCAGATGTTTGCCAAAAAGAAGGCTCATTCCTGGCTGGATATTTGCTCCTGGAAATAGCTCCCTTGAGCTGTTCCTGCTTCCTATAATTTCTTCCCTCTTTTCCCTTAGGTACTTCTGATTTTCTAGAGACTATAATTTTTGTTTTTTTCCTGTAATGATTCCTTTACAAGAAAAGCAGGGGCCCTGGTGGTAGGGCCATCTTATGGAGGGGGCAATAGAAGTTGTGTCCATTTTTTAGTTGGCGACGACACATACTAGGGTACAAGGCAGGTTTTGGGGCAGTCTGGGGCCTTATGTGGATATCATCCATCCATACCCGGCAGCAGTACACACTCTAGGTCCAAAAGAACAATCTGAAGAAAAAGTGTTTTCTGTAGTGAGATATTCCTGATTAGATCTGAGTCAAACACGAATCAATGCAGAAAATGAGAGCAGTACAGTGCGCATAATATTACTGTCAGTGTATCCTTTAACTGACATTGAGTTGCCTGAAATTTTACATTATGGGAAATTATCTTTTTAATTAAATGACTTCATAGTGAATAACATTGTGCTATAGTGAATACTAATGATAGCCCCGTTTAAAACACAGTATGATGTGGGAAGAGAAAGTTGCCTTTTAATGGATCCCCAATTATACCTGAGTCACTATTACTGGAGGTTAATAAAGACAGACTCGTTCTTAGAATATCGATCCTCTGAGTCTGTGGAAAGTACCAAAAATACAATCTTGGCATCTGAAGCAAAGTAAATATATTCTTTTAATTCATATTTCAGGACTTCAGTAGGAAATCACTCGAGTTGCATATCAAAAGGTTTTTGCTAGACTTTCCCCAGCTTCTTGTCTCGGCTTCATTTGCACAGACATAAAAGGAATGTGCTGATCTTTTTATTTTTACTTTAAAAACAGAAATTGGAAGAACTCGTTGAGAATATTTGATACAACTAAGCCGAAGAACAAACAGTCAGAGGAATTGTCTCCTTGGAATCAAGTTTGGGTTGAGGGAGGGCTTACTCAGCAGCGTTATGCCGCCCTGGGTACTCAGTGCTCTCCAGAGAGACCAATATCTGCGGGCTGCTCAGTGGGAGGGGTGACTACGTCATTAGTCCTTGGGTTTAAACAAAGGGGGCCTACAATGGCTATTTTGTTTTCTGCTTTGCAGTAGGACAAAGCTAAAGAGTGTGCTACTCATGATTAATTCTGGAGAAAAAAATTCCATGCAACTGGAATTTTTTCCAAAATTTAAAACAAAACAAACAATATTTTCAACCATATCCAAACCCGCTTAGGACAACTGACATTGTGCAGTGTGGAGAGTGCTAAGGATAATGTGCTGTTTGTTCTCATCCTTTTCAGGGCCTCGCCCTCCTGGCAAATTTCAAGGCCAACAAAAGACAAAGGCAGAAGCAAGGCTGCCCCTGGACCAATGGTGAGTGGGCAGTGTTGGGTGGAGCACAGAGGGAATTGAGGGGTGGGGGGTGAGGGGCAGCTCACCACTGTAAGCTGTGGGACCCTGAATCAGTCACTTAACCTCATAGATCTCAGCCTCTGCATCTGTAACATGGGAGACTGGACTAGGTCAGGGGTCTCAACCTTCTCGGTAAGGCCTTCCCTGATTACCCTTCCCTGATTACTGAGGTTGTATTTCTACTTCCTTTTCAGTATACCGGTTACAACTCCCTAACCATGACATTCTCTTAAGCATAATACTTATTCAACTTTCTTATTCATAAGTCTTATTTATATTTTATCAGCACCTGCAGAATTTCAGGTCTGATAGATGTAAATTGTAATTTACTCCCTCCATGGATAGCTGGGAAAAGAGAGAAATGGAGGTTGAACATAGAAAAGGGATTAAAACAGAGACAAAGTCGGGATTTTTGAAATGAAAATTTGGGCAGGACCAAGGAAGACAAGCACTAATAATCTGGGCTTTGGAAGTACCTCCTGTGGCATCCGTGGGGAAGGAAAGGAGAGAAACACATGTATCAGGCACAAAGTTACCATGGACATATTCAGGGCTGCAGAACTCTGGGTATTGGGGCAGGTCAGTTCTCAAAGGCTTTTCCATCTCAAGTCTCTGGGACCCAGATATTTAGGAGGCAGGCCAAGACTGGAGTCAAACTTCATCTTAGGCTTGAGTCTCCCCCAAAGCAGACTTAAAACAAGGGTTTTAATGCAAGCAGTTTGTTTGGATGTGATCCTAAGAAATCAATACAAAGCGTTAAGGAGCACATTACTGTTGTGGTCAGCTAGAGACCTCTGGTACACAGTGTAGAACCCACCTGAGCCTTCCTACCTGAAGGGTGAGAGCTGGTGAATTTTTCCTCCAACTCTTTTTTGCTCCTGGAGGCAGTAAGCCAACACTTTCAGCCTGAACCCTTACCCCTCAGTTTGCCCCTATAGCTGAAAAACGCCTTAAGGCAGAGTCGCAGATACTTGTAGTAGGAAGTCCCTAGTGTGTAAGAAATATGGACAGGAAAATAGTGTGTCTGATAGAAGCCACCAAATCACAAAATAAGAAAGAACTTGAACATTCAGAGGAGGACCAACCCCAGGAAGAGTTTTTCTCACTATGGTCATTTTTAGCAATCCTGTGAAATGATTTATAAACATCTTATTGAAACTACAAAAAAAAAAAAAAGAGAGAGATCCTGAAAAGCATCTTGCTAGTGAGTATAAAATTGTAAAGGGTTGAACATTCGTGTAGTATTCACGTTATTAAGATGTATAAAAGTCTTATATTTTCATATAAGAAAACATAATTCTAATGGTTTGCAAAGGTTTACTCCAAGCATCATTTCCCCTAGCATCATTTCCACCATAGGGATTTAAGTTATTGAACCTCAGGTCCTTCTGCTTCAGAGTTCTTTTTTTCTTTCTTTCTTTTTTTTAGTTTCAGGTGTACATAACAATGTAATAGTTAGACATTTCCACCCTTCACAAAATGATAACTCCCCCCACCCCCAATCTACTTTCCCTCTGATATCGTATACAGCCATTACAATTCCATTGACTCTATTCCCTATGTTGTACTCCACATCCTTGACCATATATATATATATATATATATATATATATATATATATATATATATATATATATATATNTATATATATATTTGTAGTTGACATTCTGTATTATTCAGCTTCAGCTTCAGGTGTACAGCGCAGTAGTCAGACATTGAGACAGTCCATGAAGTGGTCTCCCTAATAAGACAAGTGCCCATCTGACCTCCTAGAAAATCTTTATGACATTATTGATTATATCCTCCAAATTGTATTTCATATTCCCATGGTTATAGTGTGACTACTAACTTTTACTTTCTAATCCTTTTACCTTCTCCCCCATCTCCACCCCCCTCCCATCTAGCAACCCTTAGTTTTTTGTTTTTTGTTTTTTTCACCTATATCTCTGCTTCAGAGTTCTTAGGAACATGGTCTCCATGGTTGAGGAGCCACTATTGTACAGCCTTTTGTTATTTCGGTTTGTATTGATATTGTTCAACCCCATTAGAAAATGAATTCTCTATAGTGATGCAGCTCTCTGAATTTTTCATGGCACCAAGAACAACCCCTTGAACATAGTAGTTCTTCAGTAATCTTGTTGATGCCATCCTAAATTTTCTTAATGGTTGTGCAATTGTATTCCCAAAACTATTAGGGAAATGATGTAAATTTATAAGGGAAAAATATATCTTGATGACAAATGGTCAAAGATATGAGTATTTCACACATGGGGAAGAAGTTCATACAAGAACAGTAAACAGATATGAAACAGATATGTCAGGCTCCTCTAATAACTTGATTCGGTGGACTCTATTGTCTGGTTTGACCAGAGCCCTTCCATTGGGCCCCTTCTTTGGATTAATGCTTTCATTCCACCTCAGACAGTCAGCTCTGACAGGGAACATCTGTTATAGTGCCCAATTCTCTGGCCACAGCTGATTAGTTTAGGAGTGAGCAACTGACCCAAGCCAGGCCAATAAGACTCCTTCCCTGGGAATGTAGAGTTGGTAGACATTCAGTCACCATCAATATGAAGCATGGGAGCTCCTGGTGGCCAAGTTTTCTATTATGTGGAGGAAGCCAGGTTGAGAAAATGAAACCAATGCACAGAGAAAAGCAGAGGCCAGAGACAGAGGGAGGAAACAAGCACCCAGCTATACTTCTACCTTTCCTTTCTATAAAAGTTTGAGATTTTTTTACTTGAAACCAAAGGCTCCATCTATTACAATGGAAAAATCCAAATGTAAATAAATGTAATGTAGGAGCCTAATGTAGGATCCAATCAAATAAGAACAACAATACACAAAGATGAAAGTTTAGCGGCACCTGATAATTCCAGAGTAATGCTCTTTTTCTGGAAAGCATCTTGGACACACATGACATGAATCAGAGACTAAACCTTTAAAAGACTTCACAACCCTGAGCTTATAATTCCACGATTAATAAAAATGCTCACTTTGTCCAAGTTATGATTTGAGTGGATGAAAAGAAGGAAATTCGCTTTTATTGAGTTTTAGAATGTAACAAATATATGCTAAGAATCACATATAATAATAACTAACATTATTGAATACTCACAATATGTTAAGCAAAGTTCTAAGGGTTTACATGTATATATTATCTCATATAATTCTCAAACTAATCATATGAGGTGGGTACTATTATTATTCCTATTTTTAGATGAGGAAACCATGCGTTGGAGAGGTTAAGTAATTTGCCCAAGTTCACAGAAAGGGGAAGGGGAAGAACCAGAATTCAAACACAGGCAGTCTGCCAGTGCTCAAACCCTTAACCATAAGTTGTATATTACCTTATTTAACTTTGGAAAATGTAACATATACCTAGGATATAATTCAAGGGAAAGAAAAGGCATATGGATATGTATATAAGCACTGATTAATATATCTAAAAACTAGAAAAAGCCCACATACATACCTGTAGGGAAATAAGAAGACAGCAAATATGACACATTGATGCAATAAAACAGTATATTTCTGGTAGGAATGAAAAACATGAAAAACAAAAAATAAGTAAAGGACTATAGAAAACAATAACATATAAGAAAAAGTATAATTCAGAATGATAAATACTGGTTTCTAACAATTACACACAATTAGTTGTATGCAAGCAGTAGAATGAAAAAGTCTTCAGGATTTATGAAAACATGGAAATTTGAGATTTTTTTTTAGTAAGATCATGTTGTTATTGATACATAGGTATTGCTATTTAACTTTTATTGTAAAGTTGATTAACTGCCCAATTAAAAGCAAACTTATTAAACATTTAAAGTAATATTAATGGAAGAAAATAAAAGGAGAGGTTTGTGAGTTTAAAAATGATTTATTAGGAAAGCCTCATTTGAGGAATAGAAATAAAAATGGGAAGGACTGTAAAATATACTAAGAAGAGAAAACGGTAAATAAAAAGGGTAAACTCACATCTTCTTACCTGTCCTGGATCTGTTGCAGTCCTACCTGTCCCTTAAAGTCCTGCTCCAGTGCCACCATCCAAAAGTTCCTAACCAAAGCTTTCTCTGAGCAAATGTGGTACTTCATTAGTCTCTTGCATGGTGCTTGCATCTTTCCACCTTGTTTTATAGCTGTGGACTTGTTGCCTTCTCAGCCATAAGCTCTACAAAGGAAGCAACCATGTACCTGCACCATCTTTGTAGGCCCAGTTGTCCCACATAATGACACATGGTGGTGACCAACATGTGTTTGTTAGATGAATAAGTATTCTTATAAGAGTAAAGAGACAAAAAGACTTGAAATGCACAGTTGTGAACAATAAGCAACTGTGATTGGGAATGTTAGAATGGTTGTCCTTAAGTTATTTCTTCTGCCAGATTGAGGAAGTGAGTGATGTAGCTCTGATGAGCTCCAGGAGGATGGCAGAAGCATAAGGTGATTTGGATTTGATGAGCTCTGAGGCTAATATATCTGGAGATGATGAAAACAACCTTAACCCCTGATTCATGATTACAGTTGGCAAAGAACATTAAAAAGAGAAAAGTTGCAGAAAGAGTAATTGGGAATAGAAATTCGGGAAATTTCAGAGGTATTATCCCAAAGAAGTCTTATGGTCTTTCCCTCATAAAGCCCGAGGTCCTTCTTTTTTATGGCTGTTTAAAAAAAGCTAAGTTTTCTGTTTCCACCTCCTTTAATCATAGTGTGTTCATTGGAATGAGCAAAGTGGATTGGACATTCTCTCTCTCTCTCTCTTTCTCTCTCTTTCTCTTTCTCTCCCCCTCCTTCCCTCCCTCCCTCTCTCCCTCCCTCCATCCCTCCCTCTCTCCCTTTCTTCCTCTCTTCCTCTCTTCCTCTCTCCCTCTCCCTCCCTCTCCCTCTCTCTCCCTCCCTCCCTTATACACACACACACACACACACACACACACACACACACACACACTCTTTCTCTGTCATGCCAATGACTACATTGGCTTTTTACCAAATAGGAACACACAGTGTTAAAAAATTGCTATTTGAATTGTAAAGATCTAAGGATTCTTATCCTTCTTCACCCTGATTGTAACTGGGAAGGCAATGTAGCTCTGATTCAGATGGTATACAAAATATCTGATGGTTCTTCCTTTACCTCTTTGCCTGTGGGATGTGCAGAAACATCTTGCAAGTTGGAATTGTAAACTCTTTGAGTTCAGGAACTAGGTCATAAATTGTATATAGTGTCTGAGCAGTGCCAAGCTTAAATATTTACTAACATGATTTTATTGACTACCAGTCACAAAGACATAAATCCTCCCAATGCCTACTCTGCTGTAATCAGATAATTCCTCTGCCTTGCTCATTAAATACAAAGAGTCCTCTTTAAAGGAATTTTCCCTTTGGGTAATTTTTGGCTCATTATCTTCCCTCACTAGAATGTAAGTTTCATGAGAGCAAAACTATTGTCTGTTTTGATCAACTGTGGTATCCCCAGAGCCCACAACAGTGCTTGATGCTCAGTAAATACTGTGCTGAATAAGTGAATGAATAAATGTTTGAACAAACATTGTTCTGGTTTTGGCTTTAAAGTCTTTTGTAAATATTAACGTGAATATTTTACATGAACAGACACATATGGCTCTTCAGTGACTTTCCCTCCTCTACTACTTTTCCCCACCAACTCATCAGATAAACTAAGTAATCGTTGGCTCTGATAAGGATCCATCTGTCTTTCACTGAGCTGAAAATGAAAATGCTTTTTCTAAACAACCATTTGTAAATGTGAAAAAAGTCTTGTATCAGAAATACAAAAACTAAGAACAGAATGAAGAGGGTAAGGAAGAAATGGAATGCGAGTTGATTGAACTCAAAAAGAAATAGAAGAAAAGACAAAATCATATCAGAAATGAAGTCCAAATCACAAGGTACTCAAGATTAGATCTGAGTGAAAATTTAGAAAGACAAAGATAATTTCCAATATTTTGTAATTATAAATAATGCTGCAATAAATACCTATTCTCCACATATAGAAAAAATGAAAATGCTTTGCTTTTACAAAAACTTATGTGGGGAACTTGCATCTCAAAAATGTTTGTAATACCAAAATGTATTTTGTTTTATTAAATCCAGATTGATGGGTGGAGTCCCTTAGCTAAAAGTCACTCTCAAGCAAAATGAATTGCTTGTTATTCTCTCAAAGAATTTACAGGAAGCAATTTGTAAAGGTTGCCATCAGACTGAAGTCATTGTTGGCACTAGGAATCAGTGTTTCATCAACCTCAGAGCAATCATTTAACCTGGGTCTGCTCAGAGAACTCTCCATACTGCAAGAAAAATTGAATTCCTCTGCCTCAAATTACAATCACTTTTGATATTACTCCAATTTGATTTTGGAGTTTAAAATATTTGACATATCAGTTCCTCTCGTCCTTCCCCTATGTAGAAATATTTGTTTTACATGTGCTTAACACCAAACCTGTCATTATCAGCTATTTCACAGAGTTTTTTTGTTTTTTTGTTTTAAATCTATTCTCCTTTCCTTGTTGTACTCAGGAGATTTCTACAGGAATAGCTATGAAATGAATAGTTCATCAACTTATTCTGGCCCATTCCCTCTAGTAGCCTGCCTGCTTGTTAAGTAATAATACCAAAAAATTTCTACTCATCTTGAAGAACTATCCTCCAATCTAGGTACCAGATGGGACAATTGTTCTAGGTAAGCCTATGTAGGTATCATTATAACAGAGCAACACTGGATCCAAGCATGCAGTGAGGTTGGATAGTTTTGTGTTCCCAATTTCTCCCAGAGTGTTTATTTTTTATCTCTCTGGGAAAACAGGGTTAAAAAGATGGAAACATAGATTCATACCATTAGCAAAAATTAGATCAGTTCCTTATGTTTCCAACACTAAGTAGGAAAACAAGGTCTTGGCAAAACCAAAATGATCATTTTTTTTTATTCTGGAATATGAAGCTCTTTTAAATTAAAGTATAGTTGACATACAAATTATATTAGTTTCAGGTGTACAACATAGTGATTTGATATTTATATACATTACGAAGTGATCACCACGAGAAATCTAGTAACCATCTGTCATTGTACGAATTTATTGTGATATTAACTGTATTCCCTATGCTGTACATCTCCGTGACTTATTTATATTATAAGTCTGTATCTCTTAATCCCTTTCACCTTTTTTACCCATTCCCTCACCACCCAACCCTCTGGCAACTATCAGTTTGTTCTCTGTATCTATGGGTCTGTTTTGGTTGTTCGTTGTTTAGTTTTTTAGATTGTACATATAAGTGAAATGATGCAGTATTTGTCTTTTTCTGACTTATTTCACACAGCATAATACCCTGTAGTCCATTCATATTGTTGCAAATGGCAAGATTTCATTCTTTTTACGGCTGAATAATATTCTATTGTGTGTATACACCACATCTTCTTTATCCATTTATCTATTGATAGACATCTAGATTGGATTGCTTCCATATCATGGCTGTTGTAAATAATGCTGCAACAACCATAGGGGTGCATATGTCTTTTCAAACTAGTTTTTTTTAATTTTCTTAGGATAAATGCCCAGAGCTGGAATTGCTGAATTGCATTCTAGTTCTAGTTTTAATTTTTTGAGGAACCTCCATACTGTTTTCCACAGTGGCTGTGCCAATTTACAATCCCACCAGTAGTGCACAAGGCTTCCGTTTTCTCCACATCCTCACCAGCATTTGTTGTTTCTTGTCTTTTTTGATGATAGTCATTTTGACAGGTGTAAGGTGAAGTATTATTGTGGTTTTTTGCCTGCATTTCCCTGATGATTAGTGAAGTTGAGCATCGTTTCATGTGCCTGTTTGCCATCTGCATGTCTTCTTTGGAGAAATGTCTGTTCAGGTCTTCTGATCATTTTTGAATTGGATATTTGTTTTTTTGATGTTGAGCTATATAAGTTCTTTATATATTTTGGATATTAATCCCTTATCAGATATATTATTTGAAATTTTCGTTCCTCATTGAGTAGGTTGCTTTTTCGTTTTGTTGATAATTTCCTTCACTGTGCAAAAACTTTTTAGTCTAATGTAGTCCCATTTGTTTATTTTTTATTTGTTGCCCATGCCCAAGGAGACACATCCAAAAATATATTTCTAAGACTGATGTCAAAGAGTTTACTGCCTATGTTTTCTTCTATGTTTCTTGTAGGTTCTATGGTTTTAGGTTTTACATTTAAGTCTTTAATCCATTATGAGTTTATTTTTACATTTGGTTTAAGAAAATGGTCAAGTTTTATTTTTGCGTGTAACAGTCCAGTTTTTCCAACACAATTTACTGAAGACCTTTTCCCGTTGTATATCCTGGCTTCCTTTGTTGTAAATTCAATTGATTATATAAGTGTGGGTTTATTTCTGGGCTCTCTATTCTGTTCCATTGATCTATGTATATTTTTGTGCCAGTACCATTACTGTTTTGATTACTATAGCTTTGTAGTATAGTTTGAAATAAGGGAGAGGGGCATAAGAGGAAATAAGGTCTCCAACTTCAATTTCATTTACTTCTACTCTGGTCTTATTTCCTTCCTTCTACTAACTTTGGGCTTTGTTTGTTCTTCTTTTTCTAGTTCCTTTAGGTGTAAGGTTAGATTATTTGTGATTTTCTGATTTATTGAGGTAGGCCTGTAAATTTCTGTAAATTTGGTATAGAAGAGCTTTAGCTGTGGCCCATAGATTTTGTAACATTGTTTCCATTTTCATTTGTCTCAGGTATTTTTTGATTTCCTCTTTGATTTCTTCATTGACCCAGTGATTGTTTAGTAGTATGTTGTTCAGCCTCCACATGTGTTTATTCCAGTTTTCCTCTTATAATTGATTTCTAGTTTCATACTATTGTAGTTGGAAAAGATGCCTGATATGATTTCAGTCTTCTTAAATTTATTGAGATTTGTTTTGTGGCCTAACATGTGATGCATCCTGGATAATTTTCATGTGCACTTGAAAAGAATGTGTATTCTACTGTTTTGGGATGGAATATTCTGTATATATCTATCAAACCCATCTAGTCTACTTTGTCACCTAAGGCCAATGTTTCCTTGTTGATTTTGTCTGGATAATCTATCCATTGATAAAATAATCATTTTTTAACTCAATTCACAAACTGATTCAGCAAAAATATATTCAATGCTGTGAGCCATGAGCACAAAGTATTCTAAAAATAATGCAGAAACATCTTACTGCATAGACTCCCCAACTACTAAATGATCTTGAATGAATGATTTCCTTACTATCCATTGAGAACAATCATATACTGATGTTAAAAAAGGTTTTTTGACTGTCTTAGATAGAAGATGCAGCAACCATCAGATCTAAGTGCTTAAGGATGCTTCACTCTATTGAGTAATTATCCTAGAAAAAGACTGATGATTATGTGGTCTTCTCTCTCTCCTCTCCAAACACAATCACACCCTTTGTTTAGCAGCTGAGATTGCTGTTTATAAGCCCTGTCTTTCAGAACCCTGGTCTCTTGGCCTCCCAAGTTGAACAAAATTTCTTGATTGAGTCAAGCCATACATTTGTCAATTGTCCTGGACCAGTGTGACCTGTTGGCTGCTATCACTTTCCAACAGCTGATGCTTATAGTGTGACATGATTTGTCCTGATAGCGCTTCTATAGCCCACCTATTGCTCCCATCACTTGTCCATTCCACAGCTGAGTAGGCAGCCTCCTGCCAGTGGTTCTTCTGCATCTGGGCCAAAGAAATTAATTTGCACTCATCATTTTTAGTTGCAGCTGGCTAATTGGACTCTAGGGTCACTTTTTGTCTTATATAATTAATCAAAACCTACTTAGTTAATTATTACAGTATTTGTTCAACAGGTATCTATTAAACATTTACAATGTGCCTGGCACTGTGCAAGGTGCAGAGGGTACTACAGAACATGCAAATTCCCATAGCCTAAAAAAATTAATGCACTTCCCTAATTTCTACCGAGTTTTCTATTTTTAAATTGAATAAGTGTTTTTTTAATTAAGTATGAAACCATGATCCCTTCCTTTGTAATTTTTTCTATTCTTTCAAACTCAAAAAAAATTATCATCTCTACAGATCTGATTAACATTTATTTGCTCACTCTTATTTGCTTATTTATAAGTTTAAAAATACTTAGTTACCTAAAGGACTTTTAGAATATATTGGGGGGGGAGAGAGGTATGTGTTTTATCTTAAATAATTTAATTCAAATTTCTAATGAGTGATTTCCACAAAGACGTATTTTTTAAACATTCTCTATTGTTTTGTATTGCATTTGGTCATTTTTTAAAAAGATTTTGTTTGGGAATTGGAGGGAAACAGCATTGGGGAATTGGGGAAGGGGAACAGACAAATTGCTGTCCTTTTGTTCTTCAGTCTAGTTGTGGAGGACGTTGCTTCATTGGCCCATGTTGGTATTATCATTGTGCTCTTCCTGGGTGAGGCAGTCGCTTGCTGGCCTTTGGACTGCCACTCTTGGAGGCTCATGGCTGCTCACGCTGGCTGCCAGCAACTCACGGTAGCTCATGGCAGCCCACTGCAGCAGGGACTGCAGCCTACGCTGTTGCTGGCAACTCACAGCTGCCCAGCTCCAGGTCAAGCTGTTGTTCACCATCTTAGCAGTAGAGGGTGCAGTGTCACTGGCCCTCATGTGGAATCTGAACCCGGGCCCTGCTGCTCAGAGCTGGAGTCCCAAGCCAACTCTTATTTTATTTATTTATTTATTTATTTTATCTGAGCCATCCTGCCACCTGTTGGCAGCTCAGTGGCTGCTCAGCTCGGGCCGGGACTCGAACCACTGTTGCTCAGAGCTCAAACTCTTGAGCGAGCTCTTAACCAACTAAGCCACTCGGCCGGCCCTTTATTTTATTTTAGCTGAGCCAGGCAGCTCAGCGGCAGCTTAGCTTGGGCCGGGAATCGAACCAGTGACCCTGCTCCTCAAAGCTTGCACTCTTGAACAAGCTCTTACCCAACTGAGCCACTTGGCCGGTCCCGCATTTGGTCATTTTTTTATCCTTACATATATATAGGCCTATTTCTGAGGTTTCTCTTTGTTTCACTGACTTATATTTCTATTTTGTTTGCTCATTGTCCTTTCTCTTTTTTAGAATATTTTTGTTACCCTCGCCACTTTACTTTTTTAACATTTTTTTAAAAAAGTTTTTATAACTTTTTTTATAACATTTTTTTTAATTCTGAAGAGAATTACATTTTTATTTTGATTCGAATTGCATTACATTTAAAATCATGTTAAGAACTGACACCTCTATAATTTTTTGTTCTTCCTAGATGTTATTGCTCCATAAATTTTATTATTTTGTTTATATAGCCAAACACTTCTTATTAAGTCTATTACTCTTTATGTATATTTTATTGCTATTGTAAATTGATCCCTTTTTTAAATTAGATTTTTCTAGTTTGTAATTGTTGGCATTTAAGAATCTTAATGGCTATTTTTATATTTTGTATTTTATCTAGTAATTTATTCTATTAAGTTTAAAATTTTTAGTTGATTCCTTGGGCATTTTGTTAGATGCATAATCAATTGTCTTCAAATACTGATGCTTTTGTTTCTTCCATTATTTATTCTTCTTGGGTTTGTTTCATCTCTCTTTTTACATCGGTCTGAACTCCCAACCAATATTAAATCAAAATGATGATAGAGGATACATCTCTAGTAATATCATTTAAAATACTTCCCCTCATGTCTTAAGCTAATCAGCAACAGAGTGCAAAGAAGAGGAATGGCAGAAAGTTTGAAATCAAATATTGCTTTATGGAAAACTTGGCCTTTCATAAATTTAATAATGGTGATTAACTTATGCTTCTTGGTCTTTTGGCCAACATCTAGTAATTATGACATTGAGATGCTATTGGTAAAATTGAATTAGGAACTGGAAATAGGATTTTCTTCATAAGTTGAAGCTTTATTCTAATACCTTAGGTTGACGTTGCTATAATTATCACAAAATTATGTTGAATGTCAGATTCCTTCCAAAAATAATATTACATGCTGATTTAAAAGGCTATGTAGCTACTAAGGAATAAATTATGATTTTGAATAACAATGTTGAGACTGTTCATTCTTCCAATGTGCTATGCTCCTAGAAAAGTTACTGGAAATCAAAATTATGTAA
>NW_017731352.1:4183545-4184685 GCF_001890085.2 Hipposideros armiger
TAGAATATAAATATATATTCAACAGTAAAATAAACCAAACAATCCAATTATAAAATGGGTGAAAGACATACAGAGTTTTCACAGATTCTCTTCACAGAAAATAATGTAAGGATTCAAATAATCACATGAAAAGATGTTCAGCATCGTTAGCCTTTAGGTATGTGCAAGTTAAAACCACAATGAGATATCACAACACACCCATCAGGATGACTAAAATAAAATAAAATAATTGTGATAATACCAAATGCTGAATACCTAAGCCAAGGAAACATTTGATTTTTTTTTTCTATTTGAAGTTTTCTTGCCTCTTGATCTTTTGGGAATTAAATGCATCTCTGAGACACAACTTGAAAATCCCCATCGTGGCTCATAAAAGACTGTATATTCTTACTTATGTGGCCAGAAGGTGAGGAAATAGAACTTAAAGCTGGGGAAGGAAAAAACAAGTATATCCCTTATTTGTTCATGACGCATAGGATTTAAGACTCAAACTGACCATGTGGGTTTTACAGATATTACCAGAAGTCTTTATTTATTTTCCATTGAAGAGCTGCCCTTGGCTCAGTGGAATCACAGGTTTTGAAACACTATATGACAATTCAGTAGAAGTAAAGTCATGATTTCAAAAGGAATTCATAAATTTTGATGAGCATGACTCTTGAATTAAGTTTCTTCAATTGCACTTAGATTATAAACTCTGAATTAAGAAATCATCTCTAGCCAAACTGCTCAATTTTAAGAAAAGTTCATTAAACTGGAAGCAAGGCCAAATCTCTGAAATTTTAGAGTCAAGTGTATGAATCCTGGTATTATACTAACTTTTATGGCCATGTAGTCAATTTTGACTGTTTCGATCTATCTCTGAGGTTGGACAATTAAGTTTGCAAACTCATCCTAGAAAAATTGCTACATATCTCATTGCTGAATATCACTATGGTCACCTTCGAAAGTACTCCCCTTGGGAAGCTATACATCAATGCCAGTGCCTAGTCCACCCTTCAAAGCAATGTTGGAACTCTTTTTCTGGAATGGCCATCAGAGCTGTTGTCGTATTACCCTTTATGTCCTGGATGTCATCAAAATGTCTTTCTTTCAAAATTTCCTTTACCTTTGGGTAAAGAAAGAAGTTAGTGGGGGCCA
>NW_017731352.1:4185327-4187994 GCF_001890085.2 Hipposideros armiger
TTATAGAATATATATTTAAATAATTTGTAAAGTAGAAAGTGAAACTCTCCAACTGCTAATATATCCCTCCACCCCTTTCCACACCCATTCTCAAGTAGTAGACAAGGTCATATTTTTGGTATCCTTCCAGACTTTTTTGAAGAACATTCAGGCACATGCATTGTTTTCACAAAATTGAAATCATATTTTACATAGCATTACATAACTTTTAACTTAATTATTCATCAGACTTACCTCTAATCTTTAAATGACTACAGAAGTTTCCATTTTATGGCTATTTCAGCATCTCTTCAACTACTTTCTTATTGTTGACATTTAGGTTGTCTCATATTTTAGCTATTATAAATAATATTCCTTATGTGTATATCCTTCCACACTTGTGTAAGTAGTACTATAGAATGTAAATCTAGAAGGGAATTAAAAATATTTTTAATTTTGATAGTTATTCACACATTGTAATGCTAGTCATTTGTTATTTGACAGTTATTTGTCACTCCAAATAGGTTGTTACAATTTACCCTGCACCAGATGTATATGAGATTTTTTTCCCCATGCCCCAGGCAACTCTTGATGCTATCAGTATATTCAATTTTGGGTAATTTGATGGATTAAAATGGGGTCTCATTTTTAATTTGCATTTACTTAATTGCTACTGAAGCTGAACATGTTTTCATATGTTTATTAGGTATTAATTTTTTGTTATTTTTGTGGACTACTTATTCATATTTCTTACCCCTTTTTATTGGGTGTTTGCAATTTATTTTTTAATTAATTAATTTTTATTAGGGATAGTCATACTTTCTCTGTTACGTCTTTTACAAAAGTTTTATATGTTTATATAGTCATCAGTCTACCTTTTCCTTTATGACTTCTGAGTTTTGTGTCTTACTTAGAAAGACCTTTCCACTTTATGATTATAAAAATATTTCCTTTATTTTATTCTAGACTTTTGTAATTTTGCCTTTTTACATTTAGCTGTTTAATCCCTTTGGTGTTTAGTGTTTTAAATGTGTGGTATGAAGAGAACTCTTTTTTTCTTCTCCTAAATGGACATCCAGTTGACCCCAAACTCTTTTTGATTCATCCATTCTTTTTACAATGGTTTGAAATGATGTATTTTTCACATACTAAATTTCAAATTTATGTGGATCTGTTTCTGGACACTATTCATTGATCTATTTCTGTACCAATATTACAGTACTTTAATCACTATCTTTTTATAGTAAGCTTTGTTACTTAAAGAATTGAGTTCCTTCTCATTATTTTTCTTCTTATCACTTGCTTTATAATTGTTGCTAATTTACTCAACCAAATGAACTTAGAATTACTTTGCCAATTTCTATTAAAAAATCCATTGGAACTCTTAAATTTGAGGTGATTCATCTTTATATCTTCCCATCTAGAATTATAACATGTTTTCTCTTTCTAGATCTTTTAAAATTCTTTCTAGAAAGTTTTGTAGTTTTCTTCATCTCTTGTGTATTTTTATATAAGATTGTTCCATTATATTATAGTTGATAGTTTTGTTGGTAATATAAATGGGGTCTTTTTTTCATTATTTCTAATTGGTTATTGGTATCTACAAAGGCTGTTAGTAATTAGTATATCAATCGTATACCTGTTTTCTTTATTAAAATCTCATTAATTTTTTGATCAGTTCTTTTGTATCTTTATTGGATATATATGCATGGCATTTTGTTTCATATTTTGTANAGTTACCCATCCTATGTCTTTATATTTCCTAGAGCATCATCATGTTCTGTAAGCCTTTCTCATTTTCATTGCCATTTCTTCCTATTTTAAAAGAAGTAAATTAAAAGATGAAGGAACACATTTATCAAGTTCATAAATTGCAGAAGGGCTTCTTTGGAGTGTTGAGTTAGAGCAAGAGTTTGGAGCAGAGGTTTTGGAGTAAAGCATTCTTGGGCACAAAGCCTGGTTCTGACTATTATTTATTTAAGAATATTTAGTGAGTTCTAGATGCTAGGGATACAACAGTGGACAAAACAGACAACATCCCCACTCTAATAGAGTTTACCTGTTAGTACCACTTTCTAGCCATGATGTAAGAAAATTTTGTTGTTTTAACAATTCTGGGCTTCAACTTCCTCATTCATTGTGTAAGACAAGCCAGCACCTACCTTATAGGGTCATTTAAAAAATTAAATTAGGTAATGTCTATAAAGCACCTTGCATATGTAAGAACTCAATAACTGGTAACTGGTTTTCATATTTTGAATATCTACTTTTGAAAAAAAATTGTAAGTAAATATGCATTGTAGAAAAGGAGAATGTTTAAATGATACATAATTTTGTCATCTGGAGACAACTATTAATGCTATTTTAATATGTACTTCTAGATATTTTCTATGCATATATTTTTTAAAAGACTTGTACAGCAGCCGGCCGAGTGGTGTGTTGGTTAGGTGTTGGCTTGGGATGCCAACTCTGAGCAGCAGGGCCCCGGTTCGGATCCCGCATGAGGGCCAGTGACGCTGCACCCTCTACAGCTAAGATGGTGAACAACAGCTCAACCTGGAGCTGGGCTGCCATGAGTCGCTGGCGATGGCTAGGCTGCAGCCCCTGCTGCAGTGGCTACCGTGTGTGGCTGGCAGCCAGCGTGAGCGGCCGGCAGCTGCTGTGAGCTGCCAAGAGCCGCCGTGAGTG
>NW_017731352.1:4195861-4208215 GCF_001890085.2 Hipposideros armiger
GGGACACTCAAGTTGCCTTCATGTCTTGGCTATTGTAAATAATGCTACAGTGAACATATGGATGAGCACCTCCCCTCGAAGTAGTGTTTTGGGTTTTTTTAGATGAATACCCAGAAGTGGGATTACTGGGTCCTTCTTTGTCTCATGTTATATAGCCTTTGTTTTAAAGTCTATTTTGGCCAGTATAAGTATTGCTACCTCAGCTTTTTTTGTTTGTTTCCATTTTCATGAAATATCTTTTTCCATCCCTTGACTTTCAACCTATGTGAGTCTTTCAATCTGAAGTGAGTCTCTTGTAGGCAGCGTATGTAAGGGTCTTGTTTTTGTATTCATTCAGCTTCCTCCCCCCCCATCTTTTGATTGGAACATTTAACCCATTTACGTTGAAAGGAATTGTTGATAGATATGTAGTTATTGTCATTTTATTCATATTTGTTATTTATTTTTTGTCTTAAAGAAGTCCCTCTAAGATTCCTTGTAATTACTGGTTTGGTGGTGATGAACTCCTTTAGCTTTTTCTTGTCTGGGAAGTTCCTTATCTGTCCTTCAATTCTAAATGATAGCTTTGCTGGGTAATCTTTGTAGTAGCTCTTTGCTTTTCATCACTTTGAATATTTTCTGCCAAACCCTTCTGTATTACAACCAAGTTTCCATTGAGAAATCAGCTGACAGTCTTATGGGAGCTCCCTTGTAGGTAACTAACTGCATTTCTCTTGCTGCTTTTAAGATTTTCTATTTGTCTTTAAGCTTTGGCATTTTAATTGTGTCTTTGGCATAATAATGTATCTTGGTGTGGACCTCATTGGGTTCATCTTGTTTGGGACTCTCTGCATTTCCTGGGCTTGAATATCTATTGCCTTGACCAGCTTAGGGAAGTTTTCAGTCATTATTTCTTCAAATAGGTTTTCAATTCCTTGTTCTCTCTCTTTTCCTTCTGCTACCCCTATGATGCGAATGTTGGTATTTTTTATGTTGACCCAGGAGCCCCTTAAACTATCCTCATTTTTTTGGATTCCCTTTTCTTTTTGCTGTTCTGATTGGGTGTTTTCTGCTATGTTTTCTTCCACTGATTTGATCCTCTGCTTCATCTAATCTGTTGATTCCCTATTTTTAGTCTTCATTTCTGACTGGTTCTTTTTCATGTTTTCTATCTCCATTTTTATGTTTCCTATCTCTTTGTTGAAGTTCTCCCTGAGATCATTGAGCATCCTTATAACCAGTGTTTGGAACTCTGTGTCTGGTAGATTGTTTGTCTCCATTTTATTTAGTTCTTTTTCTGGAGTTTTGTTCTGTTCTTTTATTTAGGACATGTTTTTTTGTCTCCCTAATTTGGCTGCCTCCCCGTGTTTGTTTCTATGTATAAGGTAGGGCTGTTATGTCTCCTGGTTTTAGTAGAGTGGCTTCATGTAGTAGGTGTGCTGTGGGGCTCAGTGGTATAGTCTTCCTGAGCTTTGCACTCCAGGTGTGTTCTTTGTGTGGGTTGTGTGTGCCCTCCTCTTGTGGTTGGGCCTTGGTTGCTGTTTCCATGTCAATGGGAGGGATTGGCTCTTGGGCTCATTGGTCGTGAGGACTAGCCATGACTACAGTGGAGGAATTGTGGTACAGGGACTGACCCTGCAGAGCAGGATCTGCCTCAACAGGGCTCTGGTGCCTGCCCAATCTGCACCTTGGGTGTGTCTTCCTTAGAATGCTCCAGCTTATTTTGAAGCCTGCCACTGGGTCCATCAGCCCAGGGCCACCCATTGCAGGTCAAGTTAAGCTGCAGCTTATACCTCACCTGGGGCACCTGGCAGGAGCCACAAAGCAATCTACAGGTGGCTGCCACCCACATTGTGCTTGGAAGTGCCTCTAGAGGCCAAGTTGTGAACCAAAGCCGGGTGCTGCTAGTGCCAGACTTAGGGCTGTTCAGCCAGAGGTACAGGATACACTTAAGCCAGATGTTGCTTATCTGAGTTCTGTGAAACTTTGAGAGACCCTAGGAAAGTCTGCAGCATGAACCAAGGCAGGTGGTTTGTACAAAAAAGCCACTGGCAGCAGCTTGGGTGTGTCTGAAAGTTGGGTGGGGCAGGCTCTCAGAATCACCAGGGTGGGGGGGGAATGGTGTTTCCCAGCTTGATGGAGACTCAGATATAACGGCTGCCTGCATCTGCACACTGGGAAAGGGGAGGGCTCAACAAAGAAACAATGGCTTCCACCAGCTCCTCCATCCAGGAAAAAGCTGCCCCTCCAGCCCTCGTCCTGAAGCCAGACAACTCCGTTCCCCCCATATGTCCCTGTTGCCTCTCCAGCTGCTGCCCCAGCACTGGAGCTCGGAGCCAGTAATTCCATTGGTAAGTCCACGCGGTCCCTTGAAGAGGAGTGCCTGGGACTGCAGCCACCCTCTGTCTCACTCAGCCACAACCTCCGCTGGTTTTCACAACCAGAAATTGTGGGGACTTCTCTTCCTGGCACTGGAACCCTGGGCTGGAGACCCTGGTGTGGTGCTGGGAACCCCTGCTCCTTTGGTGGGGGACCTCTGCAGCCAAGATATCCCTCCTGATTTTTAATGGTCACAAGCGGGTATGGGACTAGTAGGTTCTGTGTCTCTGCCCCTCCTACCAGTTTGGAGGTGGCTTGCTCTGTATGTCCTATGTCCTTAGTTTTAGGGCTTTGGTTCAGCAAGATTTCAGGTGATTTTCAATAATTTTTTTTGTAATTTAGTTGTAATTTTGATGTGGTCATGAGAGGAGGTAAGCACAGCATTAACCTATTGTGCTATCTTGACCGGAACTTTCTGGAATAGACTTTCTATTGACTTGCATTTTATAAATTTAAAGTTTAGACAGTAGTTCAGTACTGACCTGATGAATTAATTTTGTGAGTTTGTTGGTTGATTTTTGTTTTTATTTTAAATCTTTTAGATTAGTCTAGTGACCACCGCCATAAAGACATAAGGCATATAACTTTCTTATTATAAATTAAAATCCCAAGTGCTGCCTTAAAAGAAATTGAAAACATTTTTTAAAATCACATAATCCCTGTCCTTAAATGTAGAGCACTCTACATTCCTATGTGAAGACCTAACAAGTGTACACCCAGAAAGAATTGCTTCCATTTTTTTTCAAGATTTATGGGTTTCCATTGTAAAACTGTTTTTTTTCATAACTTAATCTTAAGGACCTTAAATATCCTGTAGTTAAATATGCTTAGTTTGGAGAGTTAAGAAAATGTAAAACCTATTTTAAGAACCACACTCTGCTAACTTACTTTTTAGGAAAACAAATTCAACAGGGTTCTATGTGATAATGGGCCAGTGAAGATTTACTGTCTTAGTCATTTTAAGGGCTGAACCTCTTGGTTTTCTGTGCCTTACTAAACTAGTTACTTTGCTGAACTTTGAATTAACAGAATAAAAACCATAAGCAGCATAAAAAGAGAGCTTCTGCAATATCCTCTTATCAGAAAAAAGAGACAAGGCATAAAATCTTCAGCTTTAGGAACAAATAGTAAATCATTTATGCAAGAGAGATTTGGGAGAGAAAATGTGGCTTCCAGACAAATAAATAAAATACTGACAGTGCAGTATTAAAATGAATTTAGCTAGCATTTAACCAAAGAGTGAAAATAGCCTGGTTTTAGCTTCAGGCTGGTTGAAGAGCACCAACTTCTTAGACTGCATATGCTGACCTCTAGACAGAATCTTCCTGTCAATTCACGTTTCACAGGCTTTCCTGAGAAAAACATTGTCAAATTTTAGATGCACCAAAATCATGTTTTAAGATCATGGGAATACACATGTCTTCGCAAGAACATATATAAAAGGGGCAGTCAAAGTTCAATATAAAGGGTGAGATTTATCTGTCCATGTCCTTTCATGTCAGCAGCTTTAAAATGCCCCCTCTTCCTTTGCCCTTTTCTCAACTAGAACCCTAGAGACTCCACAAGAGCTCAAGTCTAAACCTTCAACTTTCCCGGACTAATAAGCTTGACAAGTCTCCCTCCACCCCTGCCCTTGACCTTGCCAGCTCAAAATAGTCTTTCTCTCCTGCTTTTGAATGTTTGTACCATTTAGTACCCATTCATTTACCAAGTAACCATATGCTGATTTGTGACTTTTTCCTTTATTATTTTTAAAATAATTATTTACTTTCCTGTTACTGAACATTCAACATTTATATTTAGTAATTTATATTAGTTTGTAATTTCCTTGAAGTCAGGGTCCATATATTCGGATATTATTATTATTTGAATAAGAGTAGAAGGAAGGGGGCAGAACTAGCAATAACCTCTACCTGCATTGGGGCTCTCAGCTATCACAAAGCCATGAAACCAAAGAAATATACCCACTTTTTTCATGACAATGTACAGAACCCAGTCAAGCTGTATGACATAACATGGTTATTATTATGATTACTATTATCTTGGAGTAACCACCAGTGGTTTAGCAGTCATATCCTGTCAAATATACCTTGCTGGGGAAGCTGAGGGAAAGAGAATAAAAAAGAGCAAGAAAAGAAAGGTCTGTAAGGTAGAGTAGAAGAACCCAATGAGGAGCAGAGCCTGAAGCAGACCCAGGGCATGGAATACAGGCCCAGGGAATAGCTGGTCCAGTGAACAAACAGGGAAGAGGTCCAGGCGAGCATCAGAAATAAGAATGGGGACAGAATATGCTCTTTGTTCAGTGACGAAGCCTGGACCAACTTAGATTAAAGAACCAGAGACAAAGAATACATATCTGAGCCTCGGTATGTTCAGGGCTTCAAACAAACTGTCTGTCCACATCTACAGCTCTTTTATGCTTTAGCTGAGAATAAAATCTGTTCTAGAACATAAGGATCTCTATGTTCAGGTACCATTTAGGCTACTGGGAAAAGTCCCTTTTGCTTTTTCTATTTTGTCTATACTTCCTGACATCCTTACACTTCGTAGGGCCCTGGCATGGTTCTATCTCATTCCCATCAACTCCACCTTCCACACCATGTCTTTTATTTGTATGCTCAGTCTTATCTGAATGCTCCTTCTTGTCTCCTCTGCATTCAGGCTGTCAACATGAATTCCCTACTGCAGTGAACCACATTCTCAGTCATGAGTTGCACTGTGATGTTCCCAGTTTCTGGCTGTCTTAGCCTGTGTTTGCAATATCAGTGCCTGGAGTGGCAATAAAGCCCTATTCACAGAAGATGCTATGTCAGACTCCTAGACTGACTTCTATTATTACAATCCTCTGGGCTATTCTAAAGAGCTTTATCTGCTCCTCCCACTTCCCCCAGCATTAGCTGTGTGCCCATTTCTCCTGGCTATTTGTTTAAGTAGAGTGTACCTGTTTGGTCTGTTTGAACAGGAATTAGGAAGTCCTGTTGATAGTAGCTTACAGGGTTACTTGGGGTCTGTGCAGACTTGCTATTTCTCAGATTATTTATACAATTTATTTGTCTACATTCTCTTACCTCTGTATCTCTAAAATCCATCTTAATGCAATACAGCCCTTAGTGCCAAGCCAATTCTTTTCTAATACATGTTTTCCCTAAAGCTCCAATACCTTCATTCCTTTGTTCTGATTTATTGCTACTGCCTAACCACAGCTACAAGGCAGAAAAAATAATAATAATAAAAATTTTAAAACCTTAGTAACAAGCACATCAGGATTAACATACTAGGTCTATGTTAAACCACCTAACAATGAACTAACTCATCTTTAATTTATTAGCTTGATTCTGATATAAATTCTGAGTGAAAAGTAAAAGGTTATGTAGATTAATAATATTAAAGTTGCAAAACAAACTCCTGAAAAATAGGAAATGTTAAGCAAAGGGAGCCATGCCATCTTTAATTCATTGCTCTGTTCCTAGGTAATTCCATGCATCCAGGATGCAGGCTCATGGCTGCATTTTTAAAAGACGCTGCTGTACCCAAACCATCAGGGCAAGGTATAAACATCACAGCATGTTACTCCAAACTTTAGGGCCTAACTCACATGTATTCTGTGTAACATTGGCATGAAAAACATTTCATTAAATATCACCTGCTTCTGTAAGTTCTACACAGATAGGTCTATCATTCTAAAGCAGGGGTCAGCAAACTGTGGCTCACGAGCCACATGCGGATCTTTGGGTAGGTTCCATTTCAAAAGTCTGCCAACCCCTGGAAGAGCCAATCCTGTCCCTCACAACAATTTGAAAATTATTTGAGAGCCATAAATATATTTTTACAAATAAGGAAAACTTAAAGTAATATTATAAATTAAACTATGATAGTTTTATTTTCATTTTCAAATTTACTTCAAAGCCACATATACATACCCAAAGAGCTGCACGTGGCTCGCACAAGCCGCAGTTTGTCGACCCATGGCGGCTCTTCCGTCTCAAAAGTTTACCAACCCTGTTCTAGAGGCAAAAATTGCAGGTACAAGTACTAGATAAATCCCCAAATGACCTAAAGTAGACATTAACAGCCTTTCATAGTATTCCACTTGTAGCCAGGGATTAAGCACTGTGGAGTTGAGGAATCTAATAAATCAACAATCTGTAGGGGAGGAAGAAATTTTTCTTCCCCCTTCTAGGTTCTTTTGGCTGGTCTAATAAATTTGCATGAGACAGATTAGCAAGAGAAAATTACCAAATTTAATTACGTACATATGTATGGGAACCCCACATACACGAGAGTTTCAAGAACAAAGGGAAAATGAGGTATATATGACATTTTGAGCTAAGGATGAGGTAAGGCACTGTGGGGCTTCAGAGGGAGAAAGGTCATCTGTAGGACAATAAGAAGAGCAGATGTTCAATAATTAGAAGCTTGCCCTGCCCTACAAATAGGTCACAAAAAGTTATTTCTGGTAATAACTCTTATTATGGGCAAGGCCCCTAATTTAAATTCTTTAAAGGAGGGGGAAAATTTTCTCTTGAGTCCACAGGGTCCCAACTGTCTTCAGCTCAAAATAATTTACATGCCAAAGTGGCACATCTTGGGGAGGCCTGTTCTGAACCCCTTCAAATCTCAGAAGGAAAAGAGCATCACTTGCAAGTGACTTGGGTTTTCTTAAAACTTTTAATATTCTGTAAAATCTTATTTAACCTGATTGGGAACGACAGCCTGAATTTGTAAGATGGACATAAGACAAACAACTTCTAGGTCAAGAAATGATTTTTTGCTTTCTAGCATAGATGGTTACTTCAGTTCAAGCTCTTAGCACTACCAAATTATGGTTTCTGTCCCTCCTGCTGGGACTGATGAGAGAGTGAAATTGGCATGTTAATTTTACAAACATTAGAAAAAGAAATTTTATAAACAACTTAGTTTATGGTTAGCTTAAACCTTCTCCCTTCAATATTTACATCAGCAGGTCTCAACAGGACACACTGATGTGTTTCAAGCAATCTAATACCAATTATAGTAAAAGTATCAAAGGTTGCAAATGATTGGCTTTTAAAAATAAACCAAAGAAAATTTAAGATTATCACAATAATACTATGGCCATGTGTTTGGGTTTCAATACACTTTCTTGAGAGAAAAACAGAGATGGGTTGCAGAGATGAAGGCAGTAACTGCACATGGGGCTGTGTGGTAAATGCCAACACCATTCTTATAAGTCACATAAAAAACAGAGGAGAGAACTATTGTTTTATATTATAATTTTCTTAACAAACCCTTTTATCATACAGGGGTGGCTCACTTCCCTTTATAATTGGAGTCAATGGTTAGAATTAATTAGGTTTTATTTACTGTCTACATCTCCACGTAGCAAAGAGCATTGACCTTGGAGATTTGCCCACCACTTGTGTATTATTGAGTCTGGTAGCGAAATGAGGCATGGTGGGAAAGAAGAGTATAATCTTGTGGAACAGTGGAATCCCTGCTAAGCCTTAAATGGTGGCACCATTTTGGTGAGGTCACCTCAGACCAGCCTTAGTCTTAGGTTGAGAAACTCAACTTTGTTAGGGCTCCATTATTCATCAGACTGAGGCAAATGATTTGGGCTGTCTAAACTGTCAAGAGACTGCTGTATGATGTTATTCATGTACAGATGTTACACATTTCCTTCCTGATCTCATAATACTTTTTGAATTGAATTTGTGATTATGAGGTTGGCTGGCAAGCATGGAATCAGAAAAGAGTGGAGGATGGTCTTAGGAATATCCTCCAGGCCATGATGAGGCCTGAAGAATTATCCTTGACCCACAGTAGAGAATACCTTTCTAATCAGCAGCCTGGGTGGCTTCTCAGAGGAGGCACACCCTCCCCTAAAGAGTACTGGACAAACACTGCCAATATCTTACTCTTTGGGTTTCTTTTCTCTAGGCTCTAAGCTTCCTGAGTCCCTTCCACTCAGACAATTGGTTCAGTTTTGGTATATTTCTGTAACTATTAGGGTTCTGTGGCTATATGGAATAGAAATGAACTTTTGCTAACTTGAGCACAAAAGTGGAATTTATTGGAAGGAGCTGAGCATTCTTATATAATTGAATGAAAAGCTGGGGTCCTGGGTTTCTAAAAGGACCCATGGAGCTGTCCTTAGAATGCTTACCTCTTCATATGAGGAAACCAGACATTTAAATAAAGAGAAGCAATAAAGTGTGTGACTTTACTATAGATATACACTCAAATTAATGGGGATTACCAAGGAGGGAAAGGTCTGTTGTCTCTGGCAGAGGAAGGGATAAGGTTCAAGGTGAGGAAAGTTTTAATAGGGGAGGTGATATTTGAGTTGGCTGTTCAAAGATGTGTAAGTAGTTGTGTAAGTAGATGTTTGCCTGATGATCAGATTAAAAAAGGGCACTCAAGGCACAGAGACATGGGAGGACTGAAAGAGTATGGCGTATTTAAGGAAGTGAATGTCTGTACAACCTTCAACATGGAACAGGGGTTGGTAAAGTGGAGTTTCTGAGAAAAAAACTAGGGAGGAAGAAGACTGACCATGAAGAATTATATTGCAATAAACTGATCTTAGAACACTGGTATCAAATTCAAAAATAAGTTTTATGTGTAAAACTCCTACAAACCAGAAAAAAATTTAAAAGCACTGATGGGGATTATTTTTCAAATTTCAATAGATTTCTTTTGTATTTTCTCAGGGGCCACTGAGTCCCTCCTGACCAAGACCTCACCATCAACAGCTACACACACACACACACACACACACACACACACACACACACACACACACACACACCACTACCTCCAATCAAAACTGTTTTTCCTTCAACAGTTATCATAGCTATATGTAGAAAGATTTCCTTAAAGGCTTTCAGCATGCTCAGCTAAGAGCAATGTTGTTGTTTTCTTTTTGTCTTGCTACACTGGTGTGCTGGTTCCTTTTATCATTCAGACCATCGTGATGAAGTCTATTTTGTTAACTCAGAAAATCTCAATTTCTGTAAGACTTTAGGATGAGGCATTAACATACTTTTATGGATTGTGCTACCATTGTGGTTTTGGAGGCTTCTCATTTCTGTTATTAAAAAGAAAAACCCTGCCATCTAAGCTTCTCATAATAGACTATTTTTACATTTATAATCTTTAAAGATGCTTATGGAAAGAAGTGCTTTGAACTCTTTCAGTAAGACTTAGCTCAGCCTAAAGCTTAACAATAATGTAATTTGAGTGAGGGTGTCTGATCCTACCTGTCAGAGATGCTATAGAAAGATACATAAATCACAGCCAGAATCTCTTCTGAAACCAGTTTAAAAATTCATGTGACTGAGAGTCATTCCTGTGTGATCTGGTTTCTTAATACCATACTGTACCCTGAATTTTGGGAATTCTGAGCTGGAATGTACCTTAAAACTCATATTATCCAACCCTTTGTGCTGCAGATGAATAAACTGAGGCCACACATTCTAACTGGAAAGCATACCTCCTTTCCACTATCCTCTTGCAAGTCAAAGTTTGCTTCCTAGAGCCAGCAGCATCACCTGGGTGGGAGCTTGTTAGAAAATCAGGATCTCAGGCATTGCATCAGACCAGAATCTCAATTTTTACAATATCTCCAAGTGGTTCACAAGCATATTAAAGTTTGAGAAGCACTGCTCATACCAACCACATTGCATCCCAAGAGAAGGACAAGGCTTCGGAATCATATTTATCCAGATTCAAAACTCCAGATTTTTCACTAACCAACGAAGTGATATTGAGCAAATTAGTCAACCTCTCTGGTCCTCAGTTTCCTCAACAGTTAAAGGAAGGTCATAATACCCACAGTTGAAGATCACCATGGAGTTTAAATGAAATGTTTGTATAGTTTCCAGTCAATTGCCTGAGAGTAGACCCCCAACACACACACAATAATTGGAAGCTGCTGCTGCTACTGCTATTGCTACTGCTGCTGCTGCTGATTACTGCTGCTACTACTACTGCTGGTCTTGCTGCTTCTACCACGGCTGCTCCTGCAGCTATTACTACTGCTATTACTACTGATGATGCTGCTACTTCTGCTACTGCCACCACCACCACCATGGTGATTAATATCTCAGAGAGGGAAAATAACCTGTCATACGTTGACAAGTAACCAAAGTGCAGCTGGAGCCTAGGTCTCCTGACTGTTATTCCAGTGCAGTTTTCCTGTACCTCATCATTTCCCTTCTCTTTTAAATACAGCTAAATGCTCGAGTGAGCATTCTTGTATAAGACCACCTTAATTCTTGGAGTAGGAAGTAAAATGGAGACAGCTTTTTTAAGGTTTCCCTTTAAACCTCCTGGAATCATAACGTCAATTTGCCCAATCCTGTGTCTTCTCAAACTGTCGTAGCTTCAGCTTGGTCTGAGTTCTAGGTGGCAGCTTTGGTTTCCTTCAACTGTGGAATACTGCCTTTCTCTAATTTTGCTTCTGGCCTCCAAAAAATTTTCCACAGAAGGTTTTATTGGATCTTAAAGTACATTTGTTTTCTTAGAAAACAGGATATGTATTAAATTACGGGGTGACCTTGATATTTTAAAAGGTGAATTTTGTGTATTTCAGTCTTAGTCCTTTCAGTATTCAAGTGTACTCATCTCTCCAGATACATAATTGCACTTTGAATTATTTTATTAAAAAAAATTTTTTTTTAAGATTTTATTGGGGAATTGGGGGAGGGGAACAGCGTTGGGGAATCAGGGAAGGGTAACAGACAAGTTGCTATCCTTTTGTTCTTCAGTCTAGTTGTGGAGGACGTCGCTTCACTGGCCCACATTGGTATTATCATTGCGCTCTTCCCAGGTGAGGCAGATCAGTCACTGGCCTCTGGCCGGCCACTCACAGTAGCTTATGGCAACCCACTGCAGCACAGGCTGTAGCCTATGCCGTCGCTGGTGACTCACAGCATCCCAGCTCCAGGTAGAGCTGTTGTTCACCATCTTAGCTGGCAAGGGCAGTATCACTGGCCCTCATGTGGGATCCGAACCAGGGCCCTGCTGCTCAGAGCTGGCATCCCAAGCAGCTCTTAACCAACATGCCACTTGGCCAGCCCACACTTTGAATTATTTTAAAGGGAAGGGGAAAACCTCATTGTAGAAAAACAGGAGTTTGCCATTCTAAAAACGGAAATAGGTGTTGATTTCATTCTTCGAGGTCCCAGGTGACTTCTTGTCTCTGTTTCTTAGAACTGAATGTGTGTGGCTTAATTTGAGAACCCTGACTAAAATGCTAACTTCTCAGCTTTAGGTAGACCGGATTACAAACTGTTATAAATCCTCTGGGTGGTAGAATAACATATTTATGTGGAAAATATCCAAACATCCCAATAAGATCTGTAAAAGCACGTTGCAACTGTTGTTACCTAACAGATACTCCTCTCTCACTTAACTAAGAAAGTGTAAACAGAAGATCAGGCTTATACAGTAAAGTCAGTTTCAGGCTGGCCCCACTGCAGAACGTAATGCAATTCCATGTTTTATAAGAAATTACATGTCCTAAATTGGATGGACACCATGAAAATTGTGCATCTGAGCCCATGAGTGGGTTCTTCATACCAATGAAAGAGTTCTGGGATGAACCAGAAACCCTTGAACAAGCCCTAGTAGAACTGATGCCTGTCATTAATAGCCAAAATATATAAGAAACTCATACAACTCAATAGCAAATAGTAATAATAATTCTTAAATGGGCAAAGGACTTGAATAGACATCTTTCCATAGAAGACATTCACATGGCCAACAGGTACATGAAAAGATGCTCAACATCACAAATCATCAGGAAAATGCAAATCAAAACCACAATGAGATATCATCTCACACCAGTTTGGCTATTATAAAAAAGTCAAAAGATGACAAGTGTTGGCGAGAATGTGAAGGGAAGGAACCCTTGTGCACTGTTGGTGGGAATACAAATTGGTGTAGCCACTATAGAAAACAGTATGGAGGTTCCTCAAAAAATGAAAAATAGAACTACTACATGACCCAGCA
>NW_017731352.1:4211165-4213630 GCF_001890085.2 Hipposideros armiger
CTTCTTGAGGCAAGACAAAATCTGTACTACATTTGATATGAATTTTGCCCCCTCCAGCTCTTAAAGAGTTTGGAATAACTTGGAAAGGAGGCTTATACTGCTGTTGAACTTTAAAAAAAAAATAAACTTAAAACAATTTGTTTACAAGTTGTTACTAAAGACTGTCAGAGAAAAATGTTTGTGGACATGGTATCCAAAAGGCTGACAGAATCCAGAACTTGCTTGGTATTCAAAGGAGAGCTCATCCAACATTATCTGTGCAGTGTATAATTACTTGCATGTTGGGAGCCAAAAAAGGGAATGCAATTCTGTGAGTGTGTGTTTATACTGAAGAGTTTGAGAAGCAAGACAATTTAGCAAGCATTCTTTAACCCCAGCATCTGGGAATAATTAATTTGCTTGCTATGGTTTATAGCATAAAGTTGATAAAGTTGTCTGCAGCTCTGAGTTGAAACCATTGGCCTTACTTAAAGCTTTTGGCTTTAAGGGTTTAACATTGTGGCTAATTTTAGTAAATCTTTTTATTTTTAATCTGAAAATGCTATGACAAGGAAGAACCTTCTGCTTATGGTTTCTCGATCATTTTCTTTTCAGTCTTATTCCCAGTGTGTTCAGGAAGTTGTCACTCGCACACCTCCTGCTCCCTCTTTCCTTGCAGTGTAATGCTACAGGGCCAATGAGCTCTCAGAATCGAGGCCCTGGAAATGTAGGGTTTTTATATGTTGTTTCCAGTACACATATTTGAGCTCTGAAGCATCCCTCTGGAATACAGAATGTATTTTTGTTCCATTTTACAAACTTTAGGCTAGGACACTGGAGATTGTCACGTGAGACTCTCAATCTATTACGTATGGAAAGCATGGTGATAAGTTCTGATGGTTTATGTTAGGTGCTACATTCCCTTAATTGTGACTGTTAGGAAAAAAGCACTATATACCAGGTGTGCCAAAAAATGTATACAAGTGGACACTTTGGTCAACGTTGCTCAAGCAGTAGTTCGCCGTAATCAGAAATGTTTGAATGCTGATTGTAACTACTTTGAGCACCTCTTGTAATTGCAGAAGTCAAACATGACTTGTATTCATCTTTTATTATCGGTATATGAGTGTGTTGAGTATTACAATTTTAGTACAGTTTTCCATTCTTAAAATGTGTATACATTTTTTTGGCACCCTCTGTGTACATATAATGCCCTCTCCATCTAATCTAACAATTTAGCGTGTTACAGGAGGCTTATCAGTCCCTGGGGCTTCTCCTCCAATTTCTCACTAAGACACACTGGAATGAAACACAACTGTTACACTGACCTTAGCTTGTTTAATTCAGGATTTCAGAATAAGAACAAGTGTCTTATTTTTCTTGGCTGAGTGTTGAACAGTGTTAAAAGTTTTCTATAGCACTTTTGAAAGCTTGTATTTCACAACATCCAGCTATTTGCTTTTGAATCCTGGTGAGAAACAAACTGAGGAACTCCCCAAATATAGCCAAGTTTTCACCCCTCTTCTCTCTTTCCCCAGGGCTTGCCTCCACACTGTGACAACTATTTCCAATCACTTGCACCCTATATTTCAGGTTTCTTTGGATTAAATGTTGTTGCCCTTCATGACCAAAAATGATAACTTCTCGAAGGATTTTCGTGTATATGGGGGTTGTATTCACAAAGAGTAACCAGCCTGAGGTCCAATCCTCAGGCTGGCATACGCACTGCCCCAGAGCCAGAAGCTCACTCAGAGGAGCTGCTTTTGTTCTTCTGCCTCTACACTCCCAGTCTCTGTATAGGGTGATACTCTCCTGTCCTTCAGAGAATAGAAGCAGAGACTGGACCCTATGTCGGTGACTAAGTACTCTCATGCCATAGCTCTTAAAGGTCCAGTGACGGGGTTGATACTGGTTGGTTATGAGTTTTCCCAGGTCTATTTCCTGATACCAAAAAAAAAAAAAAGTAAGCTCCATTGGTATAGGGACCTTCTCTGTAATGGGTACTACTGTACCTTATCACACAAAAACATTCCAGGTGCATATCACTTAATAAACATTTGGTCAATGGATGAATAAAAGAATAAGTGGTTGTGTGAGCAAGGTGAGTTTTTCCTGAAGTTGAATATATTCATTTTCAGAATAAAACCTTCTGCTTTTTGCCTTTACAATGTGTTTATTTTATTAAAAAATATTCTATAAAGTAAAAGTATTGTTAGGGAGATTTTAGGCAAAAGGGAAATATTAAGCAATCTGATGTCAGTTCCCAAAATTCTTATGCTGGCACATAAAATTCAAACTTTGGAAATCACTGCCCCAAAGCATATTCTTTCTTGCTGTTCCCTTGTCTCTCACAATATTATCCAGTTCTTCATAAAATTTGCCTCACCAGGGGTCATAAAAGGTTAACTCATATGGACCAAAGTGAAAAACAATTCAGATTCAGATTTACCAACATTGTTGTACATCCACCTTGTGCCAGGCCCTGC
>NW_017731352.1:4215105-4217765 GCF_001890085.2 Hipposideros armiger
TATTTGCCAATTAGTGTTCCCAGCAACTTTCTAGAACCTAACTACCACAAATAGCAAAAATCTATTACATTTATCATTGTGGTCATTCAAGAAAGTCAAGCTGTATGGTTGCTGCCTAAGTTCAATCTATTAAGAATGTCAGTGATTTGGTTGTATCAGATCTCACCTTCTTTCCTCTGTTTCTACCTTACCAAGACTTTCAAAGTGGTCCCCATTCAATGCAATACCCTTTTAGTTCTTGAGCCAGTCTTGGCTAGGGCAGAAAGTTAATAAACCACTGCCTCAGGCCCGTGATTTAAAGTTGGCATGAAGTCGTATAACCGCCTACTCTGCTAGACCTGGATGCCCACTAGAGAGATCTCAGGTTGAACCTTCAAGTTTGCTTCACAGCCCATCATCCTAGAACCCTGAGTCCGAGGAAGAGCCCTGAGTCTCCGCATTACCACCAAATCTCATTACCTCAGCATTTCCTATAACTGAGCATATTCCATGTGGCATGCATCCACCCAGTCAAGTTTTTACTCTCAGGGGGAAGAAAGATCCATAAAGAGATGGAATATTATGTAGTCAGTGACGTGTAGATGATGCTGTGGCAGTACGGAGGAGAGATGTCACATCCACCAGGAAGCTTTCCATTGCCTCAGGTGCAAGCTTTCATGCAGGACAGTTCTTTCAAAGCCCATCCTGAGTCCCTCACACAGGTCATTGCCTAGCTCTTGCTCACTAGCCTCCCTGCTAACCAAGAGAGCTGTGGTTCCAGGTTGCCTCGGGCCATGCCCTTAGGAATTCAAGAAGGTCAATATAAGCAATGATCTTGCATGTTTTTCCCTGAAAAGATTTACTACCAATACAGAATGAAATTTCTCTGAGATTCATGGAAAGTTGGATAGCATTATACATGAACCAGCCTGGAAGTATTAAGGTGATCAGTGGAGAGGTCAGTTTGCTCCCAGCTAGACATGGGACTCCATGTCTAGAGTACATATATTGTAAGGGACCAAACCTGGGGAAGAAAGAATGGTCAGGAAGCTCACAGACTTCAGGAAATAGGTCAAAGCTGTCATCCTCACCCTCACTGTGCAAGGAGGGGACTAAAATTCCAAGATCAAGACTATAGAAGGACACAACAGATCCAATGTCACAGTAGGAATCAAGATTTTGGGGTCCAGAGAAGTGGAACAGTGCCATGATTTCAGGAATGCCAAGAGTCAGGGTCAGGTTGCAGAACCACATTGTTCCAGTTCTGGTCTGAACAAGGCAAGGGCTAAGATGGACAGAATGTAACCCCTCCCACTCTGAGCCTGGAAGGCTGGCAGAAACGAATGTCAACATAAGAAATGGCCAAACCTGTAAAGAATTTTTATAAGAGTTTATTTGAGCCAAACTAGTGACATAATGCCAGTGAGCAAAATCTCAAATATTCATAGAATAACAGTTTTGCAGCTTCTTTTATGCATTTGAAATTAAGGAGAGAATGTTAGGAAGATTACATGGACAAAATTGTGTGCTCTCTTGAGGGTGGTTACCTCTTATTTCAAAGGTGTGTTAGCACAGATGCACAGAAACAATGGACAGGGCTGGCTTAAGGCAAAGATAAGCCTTTTACTAAAGAAGTTATATGCCTGGGGCGTGACTACTCACTATGACCTGCCCAGTTAGGAATTTATGATCAGATCACCCTGTGAGGTTACATTTCATAGAACCACCCTTCTTCCACACTCCCCCCACCACACGCACCCCCCCACCCTATCCACATAAAGCAGCTGGCAAAGAGAGCCCTGCTAGGGACCTGGGGGCAGAGTGGGCCTTCTCTAATGCAAGTTAAACTTTTGAGACCCAGGCATAAGGGAATTAGGGAGGCAGTCTGGTTGCCCAGGAGTCCCTCAAGGGCAACCTTACCTGCCAGAATCCCTGAAGTATTTGAGCCTCTCTTTGGCCTCTGACAACAGCTTCTTCCAAGCTCCCATTGGAACCTGGATGAGAGCAGCAATTGGCTCAATACAGTCAATGTGCTGGGGTGGCAGGATGGTGGGTAGCCTGCCTGTGACTGGAAGCTCACCAAAAAAGCTGGGAAAGGGGTAGGGTGTGGACAAGAGCTAAGCTGAAGCCCTGTGATAACTGCCAAAGCTGATGTTCTGTTACTTGTTCTAAAAGATGAATATCTATAAATCATCCCTAGGGTGCTCAAGTTCACACTATTGCTTAATGCAATTTTTAAAAGGTAACAAATATGAAAACACCTTGTATACTGTAATAGTGAATAAATGGAGAGCATTGAGACTGTATAAAATCTAATCATGTAAAATAGGCTTTATAGTCCCAAGTGATGGAGAGGTGCTATGCTAAGTGTTTTGTATATGGTATTTCATTCAACCCTCCCCACAACCATAAGAGCTAGGTACTATTAGTATTTGCATTTCATAGATGAGGTAACCCAAGCTCACAGACTATTTAACCCAGGTCATGCAAGCTAACATATAAGCAGCAGAGCTCATGTTCAATCCCATGTCTGTTGATTCCAAAGACAATGCTTCTCCCATAGGCTGAACACACTGCTGTGTCTTGTTTCACAAGTCTGGCTGAGCTGTCGTTTCACTCATTATCTGCAGAAGTTAGTCCTGCAGCTTCAGCTCTGGTCTCTTCTGTCAGCCAGAGAGCAG
>NW_017731352.1:4218980-4222016 GCF_001890085.2 Hipposideros armiger
AACCGCTAAGTTAAGAGTTAAAAGTATCTGGTATTCATAAATAAAAATTTAGCACATAACTGGAGTTTACTGAGGGCTTAACTCAATATTCACCTGGCTTCTAGGTAGCACTTGACAATATTTGTAAAGTTCCCATATAACCATGTATGGGGGTTCAGAACAAGCCATCCCAAGATGTGCCTTAGTGGTATGTGGATTATTTTGAGCTAAAGGCAACTTTAGCTGAGAGTTTATGAAAACTGGCTGCCTCTCCCCTCTACCTTAACTGGCTAGCCTAACTTAAATTAGGGGCCTTGCCCATAAGAAGAGATTATCAGATAACCTTTTTTATTTTTTTTTACCTATCCATAGGGGAGGGCAAACTTCTGTTTACTAAATGTCTGTACTTCTTATTGTCCTGCAATAATCCTTTGAAGCCCCCAAGGCACCTTACCTCACCAGCTCAGGATGTCTTGTGTACCCATGTTCAGTTTCTGTCTCTGAACCCCATAGGGGCCTCTGACTCTCTCATGTATGCAAGGTTCCCGTGTTAAATTTGGTTACTTTCTCTTGTCCATTTGTCTCATATCTACTTGATTAGACTAGTCAAAAGAACCTTGAGCATAGAGGAAAATTTCTTCCTGCCCCATACTTGCACGGGCAGATTGTTATTGCTTTATCAGTATCAAGGCTGTATTGAGTTGGTTGTTTTATTAATGGTAACTATTCCTGCTTTTTAATTATAAATTACCCTTCATTTACCTCCATTATCACCTGTTTTGTTAAAGGTGGATTGTTTGATTACAGTAGGATAGTGATGTCTATATAGGTCAACACAATTATGACCTATAAATTTGTCAACATAAGAATGTCCAAAAAAAAGTTCAAACTTGTAGGGAATTTTTATATAAGTTTGAGCCAAACAGAGGATACACCTGGAAGCAAGCTCTCAACAAACTGAGATAAATGCTTTGGAGAATAATAGTTTGCAGTCTCTTTTTATGCATTTGAGATTAAGGAGGAAATGTAAAGAAGACTATATGAAGGTGGGAGGAAGCAATTTGGGGATTGGATTACAGGATAGTTAAGGTCATGTGCTCTCATGAGGGTGATTAAGGCTTATTTCAAATGTGTGTTAACCTAGATGGACAGAAACAATGGACAGGGCTTGCTTAAAGCAAAGATAAACCTTTTACTAAAAAGTTATATGCCTGACAACCCACCATGACCTGCCCAGTTATGAATTTATAATCAGGTCACCCTGTGAGGTTACTTTCTATGGAACCTTTTTTTTGTATGCAACTTATCTATAACAAAATATTAAACAAATATGGATTGTCATACACATAGGAACTGTCCATACCAATATTGCTAAAGCCAATAGTCACATAGCCTGCACAAAATATGTTTGCACAGCAACACTTAATAGCCATCAGGGAATTCTTTGAAAAGTAGGAAGGGCTAGGTTATGAGTTTTGGAGCCTTTTGCACCACCTAGGTGGGTGTCAGTCAAAAAATTTGAGAATCACTGGGCAGAGAGGGAGAACTTGGGTTCATTTTAGTGGGATGGAAAGAACTACAGAGGCCAGAAGAGAGTGACAGGAATCCTGAGAGGCAGAAATTGGAGAGATTTTTGGTGCTGAAAAAATGCCTTTTCAGATGCCTGTGACCTCAGGCATTGCATGGGGAAAAAGCTAGTTAAAAGTGAACATGTCCCCAGGTGCCCTACAGGGTAGTCTGGTTTATTCACTGTGTAAAGGTGCCCTGCCAAGGCAGATAGGGACTGAATTCCAGCCTTCACTGACCATGAACCCTAGTGCCAGGGAAGAGGAAGTAATTTATCTGCCTCTACAGAATGCCTTTTAGTAAATGATTTAAAAGGCCCAAATATACAAGTTATGGCCCGTAAAGTACACGAAGTCCTGGGATACTGCTTTTTCATGGATACACTGATACACTCTTAGCCAGAGAAGATGGCTGAGTATCTTAAGGATAGAGAGAGAGCACTGAAATAGTCCTGAAACTTAGAGAACAGTCTAATAATGTACTTATATTTTGGCAAAGTCAGAACATGAGAAGAAAAGAGCCTGGATACAAAATAAGGTCTTTCTTCTGTTTCTTGAAATGCCACCAAGAAAAACCTTCCAATGCTGCAAAAAGCTCATCTAGAAGGAAGAACCCATGGAGAGATGTCTTTTTATCATGAGAATCTTTGGGTTAGAATTCAGGCAAGAGGAAATCATCTGATTATTATTAAGAATTGAAATCTTGAAGGAAGCAGGCCAAAACAGAGCTACCTTTTTTCAAAAAGCAGTTCTAAATCTATCCTGGAATGTAATTTCATAAATACTTTATTGTAAACTTTACATCATTATTAATCATTGTATATGTCCATTTCATGAACTGATAATTGTCTTTAAGTAAACCTTGGTGAATAGTAAGGTTTAGATATCATTGAAGATACAGATATAAAATAATAGTTTGGCACCTAAAATTTATTTATCTTGGTTTCTTGCTTAGTAACTGTTTGTTTGTTTTTTTGCCTAGTAACTATTGAGAGAGATGAGTTGACATTGTGCTATTTTACAAATACATTTTGCTGAACTGCCTTATTCCTTTCAGAATTCACATTTCAAAAGTGGCAATGATAGTGTCAGTGGTTACCTTTATTTGATTTACCCTGGTGACTGAATGACTGTTTATTTGGTATGAATAAAGCTGAGGACCAGATTAGCCCATTCTCTGGCACACCAGCCATGATTCTATTTGGGACTGTGTGGTTGGGAAATGTCCATGTTGGAGTTGTTGAATTGTGTGAGATCCATTATTTTTTTTTTGTTTTCTAGTGGTTTATCAACCCAGAAAAGCCCAAGCAATTGTATTGCTGGAAGAGCAGGCAGAAACCACATTGCTTTTAAAAATTAAAAACCTGAAAAACAAAAAAATCATGGTCTCCCACCTGTAGTCAGTGGAATTTAAATTCCCAAGGGACATGGTTAAGTTCTATAACCTGCTCCCTTAAATTATGAACAGGCAAGCCTACAACAACTATTGTTT
>NW_017731352.1:4226946-4233158 GCF_001890085.2 Hipposideros armiger
CCAGAGTTTGCCATTTTATGAACAGAAGTGTCAGGCCCATCATGGATGAGAATGCGGCAGCTGTAAGAACACCAAGCAGTTCTGGGGTCCCCGTGAACTGCTGTCAGGCACAGTTGGTACAAGAAGATCCCATGTTCTCAGAGTGGCCTTATCAGACACAAGTGAACATACGTTGGAACTTATTAACTAGTAGTATCATCTTAGGAAACAAAGAACCACCCTGTGAGGGTATGTGGTTGTGTATAGATGTTCATATGTAAGTGTCAGTGGCCTTGATGCTGTATCATAGATAGGGAAGCCCTCAGAAGAGCACAATAGCCAAGTGATGGTCCTGGAAACTCATCTTTCATCTGGCAGTTGGTAGAAAAGGGAGGAGACAACCTGGGCTAGACCACTTTTTGAATAGAGGTGGGGGGCAGGCAGGAGTACCTTGGGAAGGAAGAAAAGGTAGCAGCACATAGCTTCTGCTCCATTTTGGAGGTGGGTGAATAGGTCTGTACAAAGTAAAGTTTTTTAGCAACTTGGAAAAGGGGTTATTCAGTCAAGGAAGAGAAAAGCCTGGAGTTCTCTGAGGGCCTGAAATGAACCATTGAGTTTTAGGAGCCATTGATTTGATTTTGAGCACAGAGACATGTGTCCCTTGGGCAGCCCCTTTTGCCCACTATTACCAAACTTTAGTTACAGTCAAGTATGGCTATGTCTTTTAATGAGTATTTATATTTCTTAATGCTACAGAAAAGCATTAAAGTCTATCAGTGGCTTAAAAGGAAAATCATGTTCCTATCCTCCAGCCTCCTTTTCCATAAAGTCCACCAGAGGAAGGAAGAAAGGAAGAAAGAAAGGAAGGAAGGAAGGAAAGAAGGGAGGGAGGAAAGGAGGGAGGAGGGAGAGAGGAGAGAAAAGAAAGGAAGGAAAGGGAAAGAAAAAGAAAGAAGTTAATTTCGTATATTAGTTTTCTGGGGCTTCCATAACAAAATACCACAAACTAAATGGCTTAAACAATAGAAATTTATCATGTCACAGTTCTGGAGGCTAGAAGTCCAAGACTATGGTGTAGATGTGTTGGCTCCTCTGAGGGCTGTGAGGCAGAATCTGTTCCGTGCCTCTCCCTTAGCTTCGGGTGATTTGCTGGCGTTCCTTGGTGTTCCTTGGCTTGTAGATGTATTACCCTGATCTGTGCCTTCATCTTTACATGGTGTTCTCCCTGAGTGGGTTACTGTGTCCAAAGTTTCCCCTTTTATAAGGACACCAGTAATATTGGATTAGGGCCCATGCTGATGACCTCATCCTATCTTAACTACCTCTGCGATGACCCTAATCCTGAATAAAGTCACATTCTGAGGTCCTGGGGGTTAGAACTTCAGCATATGGATTTGGGGTCATAGGGTTACAGTTCAACCTATAACAGTCTGTAATCCTTCTTAATATTCCAGAAGTTATAAATGGCTGCACATTTTGCTCCAGTGTTTGAATTCTAGAGCTAAATATATGCTTAACACAAGGATGGGGGAGGTGTAGGCTTCTGAATTCCCTCTTTCCCATCACTGCGATCATCATGACTAGAGGATAAAAGACCAGATTCTTCCAGCTTGAAAGATTTATATATCTTTTGAAGCAAAAAATTGGAGGAAAATCAAAATTCCTTTTGTATCAAAGGGCTGATTCTTTGACTTTCCAATGGGAGAGGGAGACCCTTTGTTACTTTACTCTCAATAGGAACAAGAGAATACAGTACTTCTCACTCCCCATCTCTGAACAAGGGGTCCAGGAAGGGATTGGTTAATTCCTAAATTGACTTTTGAGAGCAACTTCTCCTATTGCTGATACAAACCAAGTGATCACATGTCGCTGCAAATGCCCACTTGCTCAGTGTGAGTGAGGCTTTGTGCTGAACAAAAGGAAAGCAGCCCTACATTTAACTGCAGTCAAGTCCTCTGTGGGACAGACAGGAATAACATGCATGATTGCAATCCACAAATAATACACCTAATGTCATCTGCATTTTGCCTACTCTTTAGGACAGAGGCTGCTGCTATTCCTGGACAAGTCAGAGTTAATCCTGGGCTCCTAACTCAAGAGCCAACTCTTGCAGGGAGTGGCTTTTCCCTTCACCTCTTTCTCTCCCTGTGTTTTCAGTCCAGCCAAGCATAAATAAGTGGGCAATTTCTACCCTGATCACTGAAGCTCTAAAGATAGGGCGCTGAACTCACTAAATGATGAATACATGCCATATGGAGCTAACGGCAAGTTCAGATGTAAATTATCTTCGTGTTGCTCTCTGCATTGCAGATAAAAAGTCCCTTGTGTCATCTCTTTGTACTGAGCTGTGTGTATCTGAAAACAGCTAAAAATCACTGAGAAAAGTGGAACGATTAACTTCATCTAAAAAGGACTGGGTATTGCTTGTGTTAATGATTAGTAAATGTTTTTAAAACATGATTTGAGGTTTCTCACAATTTATTTCATTTGGAATCTCCTATTTTTTAGCAAACATTTGAATCCTCTTGGCCAGCTGTATTAATAGTGCAGTGCCAGGTACAAGAGTTGGAGTCAGAAGACCCTGGTTTGGGTTCCTGCACTAACAGTAACATTTGCCAAGCACTCATTAAGTGCCAGCAACTGTGGTAGGCACTTAAGTTATATCTTTTACACTTCACAACTCTAGAAAACAGGCCCTGTTAAACCGGCTTTATATATGAGGAAACCATTCAAACAGTTGCTGGAAGAGCTGGATTCAAATCCATGCTGTCGACCACAAAGGCTATGCCCTTTCCACTACTCCATGGCACCTCTTGCCTTCTAGCTGTTTTGACCTGAAGCAGACACAAACGNCTAGACTGAAGAACAAAACAACATCAACTTGTCTGTTCCCCTTCCCCCAATTCCCCAGCACTGTTCCCTTCCCCCCAATACCCCAATAAAAATCTTAAAGAAAAAAAAAATTTTATTGCTTCCAACATTGTCATTGTGCTTGCTGAATTCAGAGCTGGTTGTGCCTAAATCGGGAGGGATGGAGTTTAATGAGATATCACTGCACTCTAATAGTTGGGAGGTCTGGGGTCTCTCAGGTGTGGACCACTGGGTAGCAGGTGACAGACGGAAGGTCCTAAACATGTACTCTTCCAGCGAGCAGCTCATGCAGTAGCGCTATCTAGCAGAAATGTGAGGTTATTTGGTGACAAAGGACAGTAGCTCAAAGACAAAAAGGACAAAAGACTACAAAACAGTAGTTTGAAAGTCAGGAGTCTTGGGACTTGAGTTGTACCTCTACCGCTAACTATAACTGAACCTAGCAGTGCATCATCTGCAAAGTGGGGAGAATAACACATTGCTCAGCTTTCTTTCCAGGGTGGTAGTGAATATCAAATACAATAATGTGCATGAAAATACTTTAACAAGTATTTAAAAACCTGAATACATGCAAGATAGCCTGACTGAAATGAGGCGAAGGTCTAAGTAACTGCTAAGGTGACTTCCAACAGCACAATTCTAAGCTATTGATCTTGACCTGAAGTCTGACAAATTTATTTGTAGAAAATTTGGCTCTGCCAGAAATGTTGACAGGCCATTTTTAGCCAATGTTATTGTGCTTAAGAGGGCAGAACTATTATGGAGAACTACATAAAATAGTAGTTCTACATAAATACATAAAATAGCTAGAATGATATAAAATACTGGAAAAAGTTCTTTGTTTTTCATTAGTTTTACACCTCGAAAAAAATACCTAGCCTCTGAATGAATTGTAGTAGGATGTTGGGGAGACTGTATCATATCACAAGGGGGAATTAGAGGGCAGGAAACTAGAGTAGCAGCTCAGAAAACTTTGACCAGGATAAGGAAGGGGTGGAGCACCTGGGCATATTTATCCCAGAGGAAAAAAATGTAATGGGAAGAACACAAATGCTATTATAAAATATTGAAAGAGCCATTACAGAGGAGATGATTAGATATTCTGTTTCAGAAAGCAGATCACTGTGCACAAAATGAAGTTGTTGGACTGAATGATCTCTGAGTTCCCTTAAATAAAATTCTGATGTTCTAAAGTTACAGGGAGAGAGGCTGTGGCTGAGCACAAGGGAATACTTCCCATAAATAAGAGTTCTCCTTTGATGGGAAGACACACCCCACCCTGACGACATTTTGACATTCATAGGGAGCTGGATTTAGGGAGGATGTGGAGGGCATGCCTCCATTCTGAGGGGAATCAAGCTCAGCATGGCCTCGCTAATTCTAAGATATTTTGATTCATTAGTATGTGTCATAAGAAGCACTAAATATGGGGTCTGTGTATCTCTCACTGTCAGCTGGTGTAGATGCCGTCTAGGTGGTGATTGTTGTGATTCTCTTCTCTCTTGCTTGGAAATTGCTAAGAAGCAGCTTTTCCAGTGCATTTGGAATAATAGCCTTATTTTCTACTTTACTTGGGGTACTTTAGTTGTTGTTCCCCGAAACCATCTGTAAATAGTTATTTTTATAGCTGCTACAAAACCAAAGCCACATAAAAGCTTGCACCAAGAAAATCCTATACTCAGCTGGGAGTGAGGATGTCACTGGGTTCTGTTTTGCAGATGGCATGTGATAAACTGATTGACACAGTCTAGAAATAAATCAAGATCATCCTGATGTTTAGGAATCTTGACAGACAGATGGTAACAGCATAGTTTTAAGCTCTTAACTAGGTCATAGGCCTATAATGAGTTACGATGTTTTCTGAACTTCTAGGCAGCTATACTGCCTGACTGACTCTAGGAGAAAACATTGCCGTGTCTGGGGAAACAATTTCATCATCAACTAACTATAAATTCTCCAAGTGGAAGAATAAGATTACCAAGAGCATATTTATTAAACACCTTATTAACATTGAAATGAAGCTTGTACCAACACAGTTATGAGGGGCTCACTAAACATGTAAACTTAATGAACAAGAACAAAAATAATTATGTACACCAAGCAAGAAGTAGAAGACAGAAGAAAGGCCAAAAGAAACAATGGATATATTAGAATGCTTTCAGTTGCAAATGCCAGAAAACNTATAGTAAAAGCAATATTCACTCCCATTTTTTTTCCCAACACAGAGTAGCGTGTGTTATTTTGTTTCTCCATTTGATTCGTAACCTGGTTCAGCCTTAGAAAATAATAAAAATAGTAACTAGCACTTTAGAGCTCATAAACTGCATTCATATATGTTAGCTTATTTGAGTTCCACAATAGCCATTATTATGAGACTCATTTTAATACAGAGATCTTGGAGCCTTAGAGAGGCTAACTGACTCAATTAGGGCAGCTTAGCTAGTGAGGTATAGCCTGGACTCCAAGCTCCATCTTCTGACCCCAAAATCTATGCTTTGTATTTTATCACATAATCTAAAAAGATTGGTTTCCCTTTTTGATTTGACCTCCCACAATTCAAACTGGTTTAATTGCTCCCCAAATAATGGAACATTGACTTAATTATAAAATCAATATCATACCTATCAATCAGTTCAGGAATCCAGACACCTCTTGGCTGGTTCTGCTGTTTTTATAACCCAAGTAAGTATGAAAAGCTTGACAATCCCATCACCTCCCCGAGACAGCCAAGGTGACATTAACCTGAAATCTGGTCAGGAGGTTTTCCTTATTCCCTGCAAATTTTCTATAAAATTTATATAAATGTTAGGCTTTTGTCATTCCTTTAATAATCACTTTAATTACTCTAGAATTCATATTTTTCCTTTGGATTATTTTTGTTTTCCATCTATTTTATGTATTCCTCCACTAGCTGAGCTGCCTTTAGTGTGCCTCAGTTAGCCTCTCTAAGGCTTCGTGTTCTCTGTATTAAAACAAGTCTAATAATAATGGCTATTTTGGAACTCAAACTAACACATATGAATGCAGTTTATGAGCTCTAACGTGCTAGTTACTATTTTTATTATTTTGTTTTCCATCTATTTTATGTATTCCTCCACCCCTGCCCCCGCCAGTTGGCTCTCTTAACATTCCAGTTCTTGTAATAAGTTCCTAGTAGGTAGTTAGCACCTAAGCAGGGATCTTAGAAAACCTCATGCTTGTTTACTATTGAAAATATTTTTTAAATATGTTTTTTTAACAAATTTTGCAACAGTAATTAAAGACTTAAGACAAAGAATCTTAGTACAAAGTCTAACAGTCATACTGACAAAAACATTTAAAAAAATAAAATGGTATTAGTCACTGGTATTCACAGGGATTTG
>NW_017731352.1:4239568-4252027 GCF_001890085.2 Hipposideros armiger
CTTGAATTAAATATTACCTAAGACCCTTTTCAGTTCTGAACACTGTCTTTCTGTGATCACTCTCTTTGTAGTTTTGAAAATGTAAGTAAACCTTTTATTTAAATACTGCCTTTCTTCTTTAAACCCTAAACAATCCTGTTGATGGGGTGGATGGGGGTAGGGGTGGGGATATTTCTTGTTTCAAAGGTTGGAAATAATAAAGTTCAGAAACTAAATATTTTGCCTTGGGCCCAGCTCCCTGTTGACCTATATTTAGTCTTCTAGTAGTGCAAAAAGGACATAGAAAGTACCAGTTGTATTAGCAGAGATCCTGAGGTTCTCAGACAATGTATGGGTGGGCTATGTAGAAGTATAAGCTATTAAACTCTGTGTAGAAGTATAAGCTGTTACACTTAGGAATTCCAAGTAACCACTTATTACTTGCCTAGTTTTCTGGGTATCCCTACTTAGATTCAGTAAAAATACATTTGCGGCATGGCATATTAATTTCTCACTGAACTCCCTCTATTTTTCTTTTTTTATGGATTGATGTGCCAACCTAAATACAAGAGGCCAGCTATATACTATTAAACTGTTTGTAAGCATTCCAATATAAAGAAAAAAGATATTCCTTTAAAGACACTTCTAAAAGGCTCCAGAATCTACACAGAAGGGCTATGGAAAGATTAAGGAGACACGAGTGAGTGTGTCCTTATAAAGCTGGGGGTCAAGGAGGAAAGAGGAGCAAGAGTGACTCAGTCCCGAAGTAGTTACTGCTGAAGTTTTCAAATGAAATGAACTGATAGGTGACTTCTTTACCAGAGTGAATAAACACACAGAATTTTAGATGTGCCTACTTTTGAAAAAAGGGAGGAACTCTCACAGAAAAGTAGACTGTGGAAAAGATTCCTTAGCTTGCTTTCTCATTGGAACGCGACCCTCACAAAAGCAGGGAAGCGATGTATCTAGTAGCAGATTTTTAAAAAAATGAATGATCTCTTTCAGGCTCTGATTTCTAGCTTGAGAGATGATTGCTGAAGAAAGTAATTTATTATTGGATGTATAAGCTGGATATTTCAGATAGCATGAGTGATCAGCACAATCTCCCCCTTTTGCACTTTGTGGATGTCATTAACAAAATCATATACTATATGTGCTCCCCTCAGAAGGGACAGAAAGGAAGAAGTCAGCATTTACTGAGTACTTTCTGTGTGTCCAGCACATTATTTTATTTTCTTCATCACTTCCCCTTTCCTACCACCCAGACGTGAAACTTTCTGGCCATATTATGATTACTTTAATACTACATGTTGACGTCTTCCCCAATGAAACCACTTTATTGCATATGTATCTGTCCTTGGTTTAAAGTGAGTTTTAGCCCTTATGCATGAATGATACATAGAGAAAACATTTATAGTTACTTCTAAAAAGGCAGTAGATTTTGTAACTTTAGGAAGTGAAAACAGAGTTACTTGTCAGGATTATTTAATATTTAGCATCTCTTCATATGGCAGAATTTGCATGGATATTGTTTTGAGTTTCTGGACTTACAACAAATTGTGATAAATTTGCTTTTTAATCACATTGGTCTTGTCTACAATAGTTGAAATTTTAGAGCAATCTGTCCAGGAGTAGATGGACTGTGACAACTTTTAACGATCGAGGAAAATGTGAAAGTGGTCTGGTTAAAGCAGTCACCTACATCATAGCACTTAATGAACACAGCCTCTGGGTCTCTCCTTTGCAGTGGTTTAAAAAGTCCACCTAAAAAATTCCTTCCTTCCTTTCTTCCTCCTTCCTTCTCTTCCTTCCTCTTCCCTTCTTCCATCTGTCCTTCCTTTCTCCCTCCCTAAAAAAATAAAATAAAAAAACACCCATCTAGAAATGATGGACTGTATATGTTTTTTAAAATTGGGTTTTTGAATTGAATAATTCAAAGTCATTGAATAAAAGTTTCAACAAATACTAACCAGTTATAAAGCCATGAAATGCTCTAGTACCCAAGAAGGCATGGTTTTAAAACTTTGTCACCTACCAGCAGCTGTTCTTATGCCCCTCAAGCAGATGTTTGACTAACCATATAGGTTTAGTTAAGGTTAGGAAACTGGAATAGACTGAAAAAGAAGTTAGAATACCACTGGCAACCTATTTCAAAGGAATAAGATCCTGCCCTCTTCTTAAAAACGAATCAAATTTGAAACCCGCAGTGTTTGGAATTTTCTGGCTGATCTCAGCTGATATGAAAATGCCAGCGAGAGGAGGCAGGTGCAGTGATGACAAACAGATTTGTATAGTTCTAGGTATTTTTACCATTGTTTGGCAACCTTTTGGAAGATCAAATCAAGAGCCTTTGCATGCTCTCAGATTAATTTAGAAAGTTGTTCCATCCAGAAAGAGGGCTCTAACTTATTTTTTAAAGAGTAAACTGTCCTCCAAATCAATCTAAAGGGCTTTTTCCTCTTTACTATTCATATGTCCAATGTATTAGTATTATGTACCTTTACAGGTGACAGAAAAAAAACACCCAAAATAACTATGGCTTATGTGATTATTTCTGTTTTATATAAAAGAAGTCTGATGGCAGGAAGTTCAGGGTAAATGTATTGGTTCTACAATTTGTGAGGGACCCAGGCTCCTTGTAGCTTGGCATCTTACCATCCCCTCATCCTCATGGTCCAAATTAGATGCTGGAGCTCTAGCCAACCCATCTATATTCCAGCAACAGGATGCAGGGAGAGCAAAAGATATGTTTCCTTTCTTTGGGAGGCTTCTTGGAAGTTACACACAAGACAGCTACACTTAGGCACATAGCCACATCTAGCTGCAGAGGAGGCTGGTGGGTCTTCAGCAGAGTGGAAATAGCTCAGCTAAAATCTGGGGTTCTTATAGAGAAGAAAAAGAGAATGGGTATTCAAAGGGAACTAACAATCTTTGCTGCCAAATTTGGGTTGGGGTCCAGGAAAAATTAACATGCACATCTCCTAACTCTAAGTGTGGGGCACTTTCATATTTTAAATTTCTGTGTTAGAATATTATATTTTGCTGAGCTCTCACACATATTCAGTTGTCTTGTGACTTTTGGTTAAATGTGGCTGCAGAGTAATATAATTGGCAAGTGCCTTTGGTCAGTGGTATGTTTCTTTTATTTTTTTTAATATCTCTTTAGGAAGTATAAATCATATACCATAAATGTCACCCTTCATGTGACCAATTTAAAGCATGCAATTCAGTGGGTGTTTTGTTTGTTTGTTTTTTAGTATTTTTACAGAGTTGTGGAACCATCATCACTATCTAATTTTAAAGCATTTTCATCACCCCAAAAAGCCCATACCCATTAGCAATCACTCCCCCATTTTTCTCTTCCTCAAGCCCCTGGCAACCATTAATCTACTTTCTACCTATATGGATTTGCTTATTCTGGGCATTTCATATAAATGGAATCATACAATATGTGGTCTCTTTCACTTAACATGTTTTCAAGGTTCATCCATTTTGTAGCATGTGTCAGTACTTCATTCCTTTTTATGGCTGAATAATAATCCATTGTGGGTACACCACAGTTTGTTTATTCATTCACCAGCTGATGGAATTTGGTTGTTTCCATTTTATGGCTATTATGAATAATGCTGCTATGAACAGTCACATACAAGTTTTTGTGTGGACATATGTTTTCATTTCTATTGGGTGTATGCCTAGGAGTGAAATTGCTGAGTCATGTGGTAACTATGTTTAACATTTTGAAGAGCTGCCAAACTGGTTTTCAAAGTGGCTGTTTTTACAATGAAACCAGCAATGTATAAGGGCTTCAATTTTGCTACATCCACACCAGCACTTGTTATTATTATCTGTCTGTCTTTGACTTTAAGCCATCATAGGGGGCGTGTTGTGGTATCGCATTATGGTTTTGATATGGTTTCCCTGATGTTAAGTGTTGAACGTCTTTTCATGTGCTTATTAGTCATTTATATATCTTCTTTAAAGAAATGTCTGTTTAAACACCTTGCCACTTTTAAAATTGGATTATTTGTCTATTGCTGAGTTGCAATAGTTCTTTATATATTCTAGACAACAAGTCTTTTATCAGATATGTGATTTGCAAATATTTTCTCCCATCTGTTGGCTATCTTTCACTTTCTTGATGGTGTTTTTGAAGTACAAAAGCTTTTAATTTTGATAAAGTACAATTTATCTGTTTTTTCTTTGTTGTTCATGCTTTTATTATCATATCTAAAACCATTGCCAAGCCCAAGGTCACAGAGATTTACTCCTGTTTTCTGCTAAGAATTTTTTAGTTTTAGTTGTTAACATTTAGGTTCATGATCCATTTTGCATTAATTTTTGTATGTGATTGTTTTGGTACTCTTAATCTTCACAGCATATTAAAGAAACCATTGGTGATCGTGGGTGTCTCTCTGTGAAGAGGGTTCAAACAACCTCAGCATTTCCTGCTAGAAAAGATTGAACTCTTTGGGCTGATTGCCATTGAAGTTATAAACAACATACCCTAGAAAGAGTAATATGTTCTATTACTGCTTCTTTTGTATATAATTTATCATAGATAATTTACAAAAATGACCAAAATTGACTTATGATTACTTTCCCCTACAGATCTGGGTATAAGCAAATGAATTAGAAATTAGTACATTTAGGAACAATATTTTCCATATTTCTAACAGATACCATTCTGCCTTCATGTTCACTGTGGGAATTGTGACTATAAACTTTCCTTTTTTTTTTTTAAGATTTTATTGGGGAATTGGGGGAGGGAAACAGACAAGTTGCTGTCATTTTGTTCTTCAGTCTAGTTGTGGAGGACATTGCTTCACTGGCCCATGTTAGTATTATGATCATTGTGCTCTTCCCGGCTGAGGCAGTTGGTTGCTGGCCATTGGACGGGCCGCTCACAGCGGCTCATGGCAGCTCTCACTGGCTGCCAGCCACTCATGGTAACTCACAGCAGCCCACTGCAGCCTATGCCTCACTGGCCACTCACGGCAGCCCAGCTCCAGGTCAAGCTGTTGTTCACTATCTTGGCTGTAGTGGGTGCAGTGTCACTGGCCCATATGGGATCTGAACTGGTGGCCCTGTTACTCAGAGCTCACACTCCCAAGCCAACTCTTAGCAATCAAGCCACTCGGCTGGCCCTAAACTTTCAGTTTTTGATCAATCAGAAAATTAAAGTTAAACAAAATCATCAAAAATAACCCCAACTGGGAAAAAACTCCAATCTTCTAATGACAGCAAAAACTAGATTATCATAATGAAAACAACTGACAAGAAATTCTGATCCTAATGTCTCTTTTTGATTTCACACATGTATATCCATTTATTAAAGGCAGGAATTTTTAAAATTATAGAATCAGAGCTGAAAGGTATCTTAAGTGCTTACCTCTTTTAGCCTTTATATCCAGATAGCAAAGTAAAATTTCCCCATATTCCGTTTAACAGAGGAGGCATATGTAGCAACTCTGTTCCATTTGTTCGGTTCCTCAGTTTAGCGTCTTTCTCAGGTGGACTTGATTAGTGGAGGCCACTGGCAGCAGAATCCTGATCCTTATAGCAAAAATCCAGTAGGAAATTTCTTCTCTTTCCAAAATTGTGTCTGCTTGGCTTGACTTGAAGATATGTATACAGGTGACTGACAAACAACATGGAAATTAGGGGCACCCCTCCACACAGTTTAAAATCTGTGTATTACTTTTGACTCCCCAGAAACTTAACTTTTAATAGCCTACTGTGTTTCTTGCCATTATGTATTTTTTTCTATTAAATTTATTGGGGTAACATTGGTTAATAACATTATGAAATTTCAGGTGTACAGCTTTATAATACAACATCTGTATACTCCAGTGCTCACCATCTGAAGTCTGGTCTTCTTCCATCACTATATATTTGACCCCCTTTACCCTCTTCATCCTCCCCGCCACCCTCTTCCCCTCTGGTAACCTCAATTCTGTTGTCTATATCTATGAGTTTGTTTGTTGCTTTTTGTTTTATATCCCACATATGAGTGAAATCATATGGTTCTTGTCCTTTTCCATCTGACTTCACTTAGCATGATACTTTCAAGATCCATCCATGTTGTCACAAATGGCAATATTTCATTTTTTTTATGCCTGAGTAGCATTTCATTGTATACACTGGGGGTGCCAATAAAATGTATACACATGACTTGTATTCATCTTTTGTTATCTGTATATACTCAGTGTTACAATTTTAATGCAGTTTTTCCTTTCTTAAAGTATATATATATATATATATATATATATTTTGGCACCCTCTGTATATACCACATCTTCTTTATCCAATCATCTGTCAAAGGACACTTAGATTCTTTCCACATCTTGGTTATTGTAATAATGCTGCAAGGAACATAGGGGTACATATCTTTACATATAAGTGCTTTCAATTTTTTTTTGTAGATACCCAGAAGAGGGATTGACTAATAGCCTATGGTTGACTGGATGCCTAACCAATAACATAAACAGTTGATTAACACATATTTCATATGTTATATGTATTAGATACTGTAATCTTATAGTAAAGTAAACTAGGAAAAGAAAATGTCAAAGAAAATCATAAGGAAGAGAAAATGTATTTACAGTACTGTATGTATTTATTGAAAAAGATCCATGTGTAAGTGGACCTGCACAGTTCAAATCCGTGTTGTTCAAGGGTCAACCATATATACAGAGGGTGCCAAAAAAATGTATACACATCTTAAGAAAGGAAAAAACTATTAAAATTGTAATAATATATACAGATACAAAAGATGAATACAAGTCACATTTGACTTTTGCAGTTACAAGAGGCACTCAAAGTAGTTACCATCAGCGTCCAGACAATTCTGATTACAGCGAACTACTGCTTGAGCAACACTGACCAAACTGTCCACTTGTATACCTTTTTTTGGCACCCCCAGTACTTTCCCCCCTCTATCCAGAGAAGTTATGTAAGTTCCTAGGATGACACAATTAGTAAGTGATGGACCTGCAACAGTAACTCAGTTCTCTCAACTTCAGCCTCATCCTATGCTCTTTGCGCTTCACCATGTCTTTTTAGACTACAGGACAATAATGGATTTCTGTATCTCTTAATTTTGTTTCAGACTGTTACTTCAATATTTTGTAGGCTATTACATTTGTTAACAGTTTACACTTTTTTTATCTGTACATTTTTTCTCTCTGAAATAAGTTTAAGTTCTTTGAGGTCTTCACCTGTGACCTATACATTTTTAAATGTATAATTTTTATATGTTTTTATAATGTGTAGTTTTTTTTAACCCTCCATCGGGCTCAACTGATCTCACAGATTCATTGCACACAAAGATGCTGCTATGAAATACATCTTTACTGTACTAAGTCATAAACATGACTGGCGATAGGTTACGGTACAGGGGAAGATACGGAAGCAATGAGTCATGATACTTAACTGTTAGATATTTGAAAATTTGTGTGCAATGAATCTGTGAGATCAGTTGCACCCAATGGAGGATTAAAGTTAACACTTTCTTGCACATAGTAGGCACTTCGTAAAATCTGCTTATTTGAGCCACCTGTCTTGACATTGAAGCAGAGAACGGGATCTTCCATATAGAATATGAAAATAAGTGGGGAGTTAAACATGAGCCTGAAATTAGAGGATGATGGAGAAAATACCTAGCGGGACATGAAATTCATGGTCCTAAATCTGAGTAAAGCAAATCAAGCACACAAAAAATGCCAGTGAAAACTCATCCTTCCTTTTATGATATGAAATATAGAAAACATTGCTAGGAATATATTGTTCTGTGAAAGAAGGGCCTTCATTCACTCCCCAAATTGAAGTGTGTTCATGCGCAAAATAGATCCAGAATCAAAACACATTAGATGTGCTAGAAATGGATTATTCTGGGGACAGTTTTCATTTTTATCAATTAGATATGATTTATAAATAGAAGCTATAGATGGAAAGCTTTTAGGTAGTGTGAGGACATTTTAAAGAGTATGTAATGACTTATACAATATCTTCAATCTAATACCACAGTTATGCAATTTTAATCACTTTGTTGCAAAAAATATGTATGAAAACATTAAAGGAGAATTTTAGTAAGAAAATGGTATTACTCATAATTTTTATACCCTAACATGAAGTTATTTGTATATTCTCTTTGAGTCTTTATTCTACATATGTACTTTTAATTTTTTTAAAATCATGTAACTCATACAAGATAAAAGCCAACTTTTAATTATTTACTTCTAAGAATATCTGGGAAGAGAGGTAAAATGTTTCTGAGTAAAAGACAGTGAAAGAAAAATGTTATTATTTTATATTTGGAAAATTACTTTAAGGAGTCAAAAGGGAAATCAAATAGGATGGGTGTGTATTTCTTAAAATCCTATCGCATTCTTATAACCATTTCATTCTTCAAAGTTACATGTGATTGCTAAAGAATGCATTGATCAGATTGTATTGGCTAACATTTAACAAATTGCAGATCATCTCTTTCAGACCACGTAATTTCAATTTTGGCATGTGATAATTTTGCATTTTTGTAGTTACAACAGTATTGTCTTATATTCATAATTTAAAAAAATGGATCAATGTGGTTCAATGAACATTAAGAAATGATAAAATAGTAATGTAAATACAATTCAAATAAAGAAATAAACATAAATTGTAAACAGGGCTGCAGTGCAGATTATAAATCTGTATGAGCTGTGACAAGTTTATAATTGACTTTGCACAGGCAGCCACAAATTAGAAATACAGCAATAAATATCTGAAAATTGAATTTCATTGAGTAGGCTATCAATGTTACTCCTAGTGCTCTGTCTTTTATAACACTTTTCTCAGTTAGCCTTTGTGTCATTGTTAAACAAAGCAGTCACTTCTCATCAATTGAGATTTTCTAAAGCGAACACTAAATAATGATTTCTAATTGATGAGGAACGTGAGCTCCATAAGGGCAGGGATTTTGTCTCTTTTGATGTGCTTTTTATATTCCCAATGTTTAGCACAATACTACTAGTAGATTCACTTAGTAGTATGCATTAGATAATTGTTAATAAATGAATGGGTTTTTCACTCCAGATATCACCAAAGAAAACCAAAATCATAAAACTCATTCAACATTGTAGTCCTTGTAGCAAAACTAGGTACAAGTTACATTGTTGTCTTAAAGCTTGCAAAATCAGCTGAAAAGTAATACGGTTTTAAGAAGAGGAAACAGAATGCACTATTGGCAAATTGTTTGATCAAATAACATTTCTAGGCATTGCAAATATTCATAATGTTCAGTGTTGAAGAGCAATTAATATCATGCATGCAGTGCAGTGGCTTTACTTTCCAGCATGACATGTATGAAGGGGTACTCAAGTTACTCTGTTTATCACTGACAATGGCAGGATTTTGGTAATTATTTTGTAAACTGTGATGTAAGCTGGAGAAGAGGCATGCACAAAGTAGCTTTGTGAGTAGCTACGAGTGTATTATAATAAAAGAAGTTGAACAGTCAACAATAAGCCTCCTTTTTTTGCTTCAGTTGTTCAAGAAAAAGAGTGAATTTTTAAAATACAATCAAGTTTTGACCTCTAAATATACATATTTTTAGCATGTGTTCTGTAAAGAAAGATGCACCAGTACAACACTCCTTTTCTACACTGAAGTATACTGGTTAGGGGGGGGGGGGGAAGGTGCTTGTATAAGTTTTTGAACTATGGCACAAAAACTTAACTCTTGCTCAACAGTTGATTTTCTTTCCCTGAAGAAAGATCTCAATGATTCATTATTGGGCATATTTAAAAATAGCATCCAAAAGTTGTGACAATATGTTGTCGGAAAGTGGGCCCTTATTGGCGCGAAGTCCAGGTCCTTGGCAACTCAAGCAAAGAATTGAAGGAGATGCCAAAGTAAAGTACTGAAAAAGTTTATTCGAAGAGATAGTACATTTCAAAGAGTAGAAGTAGGCCTGAGCAGTAGAGAATGGCTCAGGGGCCCATTATCAGAAGAGAAATTATATTCCAAAGAGTTTGGAGCCGGCCACACACAAAGGCGAGGCTCAAAAGGCTCCAAAAGGAAGGAAGGGGTCAAAAAGGGGGAAGGCGTCCAAAAAAAAGGGAAAAAAAGAGTGGACTTCCCAGGACTTGGGGTTTTTATCCCCTTTCTCTAGAATGGGCTGTTCCCCTAAGGGCGTGGGGCCACTTGATTGGCACCTGTGATTGACAAGAGGTACTGCGCAGGTGTGACTGGTCTGATCTAGTTGGGTATTTTGTGCCCATTTGTTTTCCCGCAGGGGTAGGTAATTACAACACAAAGGAGACTTTTGGGTGTAGAGGGAAAGTCACCTTGGCGGTCGCTGCAGGAATGCAGAGACCCAGTGCCTGCCTCTAACAGCCTGCCTAGTTTTCCCTTTGAGAGACGTGATCCCCATAAAATCTCTATGGGAAGTTAAGGGGCAGGAGGTCTCTTCTTCTGTATCTGCTTCCTGCTCGGCAGGGGCGTAGAGTTGTCCCTGCCTTTTGGGGGATTCACGGAACACTCGCCCTAGCTGATCTCAGATGAAAGGAAGGTGTCTCGAGCTCCGCCTGGAAGACCATGTTGGCTTCTTTGGTTGTGACTGGCAATCTTGTTGGGGTATCCTCTGTATCCCCAAGGTCCCTGAATGAGGAAAAATAGATTTTAATTAATAAATCTGTTGGCTTTCATGAAGCCTATGGCCATTCAGCCTGTCACTCAGGTGGCATCAATTGTCTGGGCCCAGAATGAGTTTGGCATTTAGCTTACTGGCCTGGGGGATATTAGGAAGTCACAGGCTTTCAAGTAGTTATCTGAAGCAGGTGTAGGAGACTTCTATGAGTCAGGCTAGGAGCAATCTTTAGTGTAGGATTCACAAACTGATGAGAAGAGTAATCAAAGCCAAGGGCTAAGAAATTAAGAAACTAGGAAGGAGACTTAACATTTCTATAGGAAAGAACACTTAAAAGTTTATCAGTGGTGGGGGTGCTGCTCGGTTGGCCGGTAACAAAACTATGAAGAAATATCCAGCAGCTCTCAATGAAGTCGTCTTTGCTTCTCAGGCTATGTTCTCTTCTCTGTAAGCCCAGTCACTAACTGAGTGACTTGTAAAAAGAGGATCTGTAATGATATTGCAGCTCTCTCTGATTTCCATGGGCTTGCCCTTGCCTTGCAGTTTTTCTCCACCTCTCCCTGCCCAGCAGATTGTCCAAACTGTGTATGAGTTAGCCCTGCCCTCTGAGAGTTGGGTTTATTTTCTAACTCTACTCATCTGGGACAGGTTTTTGCAACAGGGCTGCTTTCCCTTGGTCCATGCCCAGTGCCCTGGTGAGTGGGGTTCTCCCTGCTTTCAGCTTGCTGCTGGTTTTTTGCACTGCTTGAGCTGGAAATGCTTTTGATTTAACACCAGATTGAGGCAGGAGGGTGTATTCAGTGCCCTCCAAGACTGTGAATTCCTACTGATTTTGCTTTGCCTTTCCTGTCTAGCCTTATTATTTCAGAATATGTTAATTATATTATCTTGTTCATACTAAATATAGTCATCCAGGAATTATTCAGAGGAAAACACTGGCTGGATGCTGTATCTGGATACCTGGAATTTATTCCAATTATTGAAAACACAGAGAACAAGAAGCAGAGGTCAGTCTACTCTTTATAATTAATCAATGGCTCTTAACATTTTATGGGAAATGACCAATAAACCTTGGTAAAGAATTCCTATTGATTTTATAGGCGATAAATTTATTGAATTTAGCAAAGACTTTCTCAGCAACAGCTCCTAATTCAAACTCAAACCTTTGTTGCCAAAATCACAGTAATGGTCCACTTACTTGCAATGCATAAATTATCTCCAATAACTGCATTTACCTGGGCGTACACAGCATTTGTGGACTGTGAATTTACCATCATGAAATTATCTCAAGTAATTTGAAGAGTCAGATTGAAAGGATGGTAGAGAAAAGCACGAGTACTCTAGAGTCAGAGCTGATAATTAGCTAGTCCACAATTGGAATAGTTGGGTCAATGGTTTATGGCTGTCATTCAGTCTGCATCCTCCCTCAGTAGCAGCCTGCCCCACAGATTGCTGCTTGGGTCATCTTGGTCTATCAACAAGGCCCCTTTAGGTCTAGTGGCTTCCACTGTTCTACATCCTTTTGGGTATCTGGGAATCATTGGGTTGGTCTTTCAGAAACTCCATGGTACCAGGTAAGGTTTTACTGTCATTATGGTAGCTACCAGCCATATGCAGTGATATAAATTTAAATTAATTAAAATAAAATAATATTAAAACTCCAGTTCTGGGGTGGCTGCGTGGCTCAACTGGTTAAGAGCTCGCTTGGGAGCACCAGCTCGGAGCAGCAGGGCTGCGGTTCGGATCCCACATTGAGGGCCAGTGACGCTGTGCCCTCTACAGCTAAGATGGTGAACAACAGCTCGACCTGGAGCTGGGCTGCTGTGAGTTGCCGGCGACGGTGTAGGCTGCAG
>NW_017731352.1:4257132-4260291 GCF_001890085.2 Hipposideros armiger
CCCTATACACTTCAAGTCTGTTAATGATGCAGAATATATCACTGTATGATATCATAATGGCTGTAGGTTGTAGTGAATTAGCAAACCACTTAGGAAGAATACCCAAGAATTCTAAGATGTACACAAAATAAGAAAGAATCAATATAATTATGGTTATCTTAATATTTAAAAATTAAGACTATATAGCAAAATAAATGATATCTATGTCCTTTTCTGTAAAATGCACGTTAGTTCACTTTATTGAAATGGAAATAGAATTAGATACTGGATTCAAGCCTTCTCTCTGTGTCCCCATCTCTCTTGATTCTTCAGTATCTTTCTCCTTTCTTTTTCCCCTGTGTCTACCTACAGATGTGCTCAATTCTTACCCATCACTGCCCTTCTGTCACCTGTCAAAGAATTTTCCCCTAGACCCCAACACCTTTTAAGCCACTTTTTCCATATACCTTGCTCTCCATCATTAGTTAAGATTAAGAATGATCCTTAATTGTTTCCAGGACCCATCCTGCTTTATTTTTATGTTAGCTTCCTTTTCCCCCCAAACCTATTTGCCAATTGCTTGTAGGGTGCTCCTACTTCTCTGACCATTCCTCCTCTCTTTCCTACTTTATTGTGCTTATCCCTTAAATTTTGGGATTCTCCTCAAATTTCATTCTTTGTTCTCTTTCTCTACGCCAGAGAATTTTAGGTGTGAAACACCTAAAACTGAAAGCAAATTTGTGATAGGACACGTTTTCCTCCTTGGGAAAGCGTCTATAGCTTTCATCGGATTTTCAAAAGGGCCCTTGGATGTTTTAACAAGGTTAAGTACACCTGCCCTCACACGTTCCTTAGGTTACTTTATCCTCTCTTTTGCCTATTAACCACGTTTTCTGTATGCCAGCCACTCCCAAATCCAAGTACAGTTCCTACCAGGGGAAAAAGACTGACAGCGAAGAGAAGAAACCAACATTCAAGGAAATGCTGAAGAATCAGGACAAGCAGAAATTTGTGTCTAGCTTGTGTCACTGAGTCTTGTTGAGGACCAGTTGACTGAATGTTAGGCAGGGACTGGCAGGGTCATTACTNACCAACAACAACAAAAACTCCAGTTCCTCAGTTACAGAGTCACATTTTAAGTGCTCAATAGCCCCAAGTGGCTAGAGGCTACAGCCAGGTACAAAACTTAGCTTTCATCACAGAAAGTTCTATTGAACTGTGCTGCTCTAAAGGCTTGGCTGGACTAGATACTCGGCCTAGCTTTTTCTCTTCTTAAAGGTCTTGAAACATCCCCAGGGCTCTGACAAGGAAAAATAATGTAAGTTATCTCTCTCTCAGCTCTCAGATCCAATAGATAGATCTTGCCATTTCAGTTGCCCATCTCCAAGGCCGACCTGTGCCAGAATAGAGTGAGAATAGGGCAATAAATCCTATTATAGGAATCTACCAGCACCTAACCTCTCATTACTTTTTTTCCAACTTTTTCTCCCTTCTATTCCAGGAAATCCATTTTTCCTCTCTGTGAAGGAAATTTTACTATTGTCTATGCCAGTACTGCCCCATAGGAATATACTGCAAGTGATATATATAATTTAAATATTTTCCAGTAGCCACATTGAAAAAAAGTCAAGGAACAGGTGAAATTAATTTCATGTTTTTCATTTAATCCAATATATCCAAAATATTATTTTAACAGCTGGTCAATATAAAAATTATTAATAAGATATATTCCATTTTTTTTTAATGTACTATTTAAAATTTATGTATAGTTGATACTTACAGCACATCTCACCTTTCAGTACTCACATGTGGCTAGAGGTAATCATATTGAACAGTGTAGTCTCCAACTGGATCCATTTCATTATTCCCTAAAGGACTAGGATTTTGAAACTCAAAAGCCAAGGCTAAATTCTGTTTCTCTGCATTCTGTTATACTCCTTTTCTGAGACAATGAGCAAAGACCAGCCTAAGTGAGGGTGAGTGTGATGCTGGGGGTGTCTTGGGGTGAGGTATAAGAGGAGAAAGGCCATAGAATAAAAATAAATACCTGGAAAAACAACTACTATAAAAACCATTGGTTAACATTTCAAAGGATTAGCTTGCCACAGTGAATTTTTTAAGAACATAAAAATTGCTGTAGGATAAAAATTTTTTGCAATGGGCTTAAAAGAAATAATTTCATTAGCAGTTAAAAATTGCAGTAATATTGTTGTATATAGTATAACTGCTCTGAAAACTGGAAAACAGAATGCAAAAACCTGCAGTGTTATTATTGGGAGTAAATCTTATTGCTGTGACTAAGGCACAGATAAATTCTATTAATAGTTAAATCCTGCAATAATACCTCTGACAATTTTTACTGCAAAAACTATTAAAACCAAAGATAAGAATTTTATCACCAGGAACGATAATAATTCAAGCCTATGGTTGCATTTCATAGACTAGAATCTCCATTTTGGGGGTTTCTGAAACAGTCACTGGAAAAGCTGCTTCACGAAAATAATTTCTATCATTTCAAAACTGTCATAGTAGAGAAGATTTAAACTTTTTGGATGCCATTTTCCACTTATTTCTTCTTATTCTGTCTTCAGTGTAGGCTTGATGATATTAGAAGGCAAAATTGTAATTATTTTAAATGTTGAAACTTCTGTTGAGTTAAACATCTATAAAATTCTGTGATCAACACCTGGCTCAAATGGACAGGACAATTAAAATAACTTGTACCCACAGGTCTATTATATGCAGATTAAGCCTGGGATGAAAAGATGATAAATGAAGACCTGAGTAAAGGGGCAGACCACAGTGGGAAATTTCGCCTTAGAAGAGGGAGGGTCATTAGGATGTACATGCAAATAGGTAGGTAGGAAGAATGGGGGGCCTTAAGAAAGGTAACTTCTAGCATGTCAACAGATTTCAACTATTATATGGCACAAAAGTGGTCATGAAGATTAAGGGTAAGTGAATTCTTCGTAATTATAAAATCCTGAGTCCACAGAAATTATTGGTGTTCAACTTGGTAATTACTGAGTTATTGTAAATGCACTGTTTCTTTTGAGATCTATTAGTCCTTGAGGTAGTGATGTTTGGTAACAACCAAGTATTGTTTGAAGGTCTGTTTGTTTTTTCCTTGATGGTTGATGTTTGTTACCAAGCACAATAGTATACATTCTTTTTTTTTTT
>NW_017731352.1:4263106-4295917 GCF_001890085.2 Hipposideros armiger
TTTTTTTTTTTTTAAGAGGGGTAGACTGTGGTGCGCCGCGTTCCGGGGGAAAAACACCTCCAGAGCTAGGGAGTGGAGCCCCTGTGATGGGCACCCGGGTTGGCCAATGAGGTGCCCCCGCCGCTCAAAGGCACGGCAGCCGAGGTAGGCGGGGCATGTGCGGGGCCTGGCCAATGGTGGAGGGGCGGCGGAGGTTGAGCCGCCGTGTGTAGGGTTAGTGTGAGAGGTGCAGCGGGGGAGGTAATGATGATGGTGGCGGAGGAGGAAGGCGGGGGAGGGGGTGCTGGGCGCTGAGCCGCGGCTCTGGCAGGGTTTTGTAGGGTGGGGGACAGTCGCGGGGCGACTCCGTCCGGGAGGGGGCGGGCGTGAGGCGCGCCGTCCGCCTGAGGGGCTGCAGACCCCGGCTCCCGCGAGCGCCGCGGCTGGCTCGGCTGTTCCATGTGGCTCCGGCGGGGATGGAGGACTCGTTGGCGGCGGCGGCGGCTGCTGCTGCGGCGGCGACGGAGGAGCGGCGCTGAGGAGGGAACGGGGCCCGATTCAACCCGACAGCGGGATTAGAGGTGTGAGGAGGGGGAGAGAGTGGAAATGCGGCGGGCCCGGGGCTCGGGGACCAGGCTGGGGTCTTCTGGCATCGCCTGGTGACAGGGACCGCGGGCGAGCCACCGCCTGCCTCCGCTGGGGGGCAGGGGTCTGGGCTCTGTGCGTGAGGAGAGGAGGCTCTGGCGAACTGTTCCCTGAGGATGGGGGGAGGGAGGCACCGCACCCCGCACGGTGCACTTGCCCTGCTGGTCATTGCCTCACGCCCAGGCAGGAGTTTCCATTTCTCTCCGGTTGGCAGTGAAGGTGAAGGGGAGCCCAAGTGGCCTGGAGCCGGGACGTTGCCTTCCCTCTGCCTTGAGATTTCCCTCCACTCCTCTTTCCCCATCCATTTCCCCCTCCGACTCAACAACAGCATTCCTCTCCGTTCCTTAATTTGTTCCAAGCACATATTCTAGGACTCGAGGCTATTAATTATCGGCTGAAAAAACAAAGTTTATTTAAAAATACTCCACTCCTCCCTCTTACTGTACGTGGACATTAAACAGCATCCCTAGACTTTCCCGCTCTGCTCGCCCTTCTGTGATGCTAGGAGGGGGAGGTAGGGCCCCGACTTGCGTCTCTGGATTGTTGTTGATGCTGATTACCAGATGTGTTGCTCCACGTCTTCAGTGTGAATTGTCATTTTTTCTTGATGTCTTGCATCTTTGATGTTACTGGCTTTTGAGGTTGGTGTTTTGTTTCATTGTTTGAAAAACATGCGGAGAACTGGGGTTGTCTGTTGCAGTGTTATCTAACATGGGTGGTTAGTCACTTGTCATGCTTCTCTCCTCATATTTTCTCTCTTTGTTTTGCTTTTCAGTCCTCCAGAATACACATATAGCTCCTGAGTGGAATGGTGATGTCTCCATGAGGGAACCGCCTCTCACTCATCCTGTCATGTATATCATACTCTTCTTGACTGGGCCATTCATCTAAGATGGGATTTACCCTGTGAAACAGGGAGAAGACTTATGGACCCCAAACATCATTTCAAGCTGTAGTTGAGTTTTTAAAAGTACAGACATACATGCAAAGCTTTTTTGCTTTGGACTCTCTGCTTTGTTAAAGCTGCTGTGTTCCTAACTGAGAACTGCTCCAGTGTATTGACTGATCATCATGGCTTCAGTTTGGAAGAGACTGCAGCGTGTAGGAAAACATGCATCCAAGTTCCAGTTTGTGGCCTCCTACCAGGAGCTAATGGTTGAGTGTACCAAGAAATGGTAAGATGTATGTGGGTGTAGAGTTTGCATTGCTGTGCCCTAAACTCACTGTGGCCTAAACCCTGCCTCTTCTGACAGCAGATTTACCTTTCTGTAGTGCACAGATGTGTAGAAGCTGGGCGGGGTACAGATTATACTAACAAGTAATGTGGTGTGCACCGTTGCTGTTGGTACCATCCCTGTGGGTTTTAATTACTGCACTTCAGAATGGCTCAGAAGACTAACTGTGAGAGCATACTAAGTACAGTCGATTTGGTCTTGAGGTCATTAGTGTTAGAGTAACTTTGATTTTTATAATTTTAAACAAAGAGTGGCTATTAAAATATTATAAGCATATGTGCATATGTTTTCATGTAACATGTATGTGTTTTAATCTAAAAATTTGTATTCTTGTGGGGTGGTAATCTATTTTATTTTGTTCTTGGTTTTTTATTTTTCTTTGCTTAAGATAAAGAATTTTTCATTATTTGAATAATGGAGCACCAGTCCACACAACCTTAGAAATTCTTTTGTTATATGCTTAGTCAGGCAACTGTGTTTTATTTTAATTGTCTAATGGGATACATTTCTTGGCCAGACTTAGGAAGCAATTAGTAGTGCCTGGTCTATGATTCGCTTCTTCCCACTTGAGCAAAGTAAATTTAGGGCTTTCTTTTCACTGCCCTGAATGATAAGCAAGAAGAATTCTTATTTAGTGAGGGAAAAAAGTTAATCTTAAGTAAATGGTCCTTTGGGTTTTGATTTATTGCAGTGATTAAGCAGTATTACTACAAAAATAAGTCCATTTCATTGTCCACAAGGACTATAGTCTTATGCCTGAATTAACTTCTCTTTTTGACATCCTTTTTATTAGATAAAAAAAATAGCTTGCTCTATTCTAGAGCTCTTAAAGCATATTTGAATATTTATTTAGAAGCTAGTTTCTGAGTGCTTCTCTTTAAAACTTGTTAGGAATGTTAATTTATTTGCAACTCAAGAAATGCATGTACTAATTACCTACTTTATACCCAGCACTGTGGCTTTAGAATTGAATGTGACATAATCCCCACCCTCAAGGTGCTCACAGTTTAGAGTAATGACAGTCAAGTAAATAAATTTACTGTGATAGATACAGTAATATAAATATGTAGGATGTAGCGATTTTAATCTGTCTGTGTCACTTAACAGTTGGGTATCCTTGAGGACAGGTTATTTAATTCTCTTTGGTTTAGTTTCCATATCCACAAAGGTAATAATGGTACCACTTCTTAGGTTATTGTGAAGGTTAAATGAGTTAATACGTGTAAAATGCTTGGAATAGTGTCAGGAACATAATAAATGCCCCGTAAATGCCATTATCACTTACAAAGTTGGCAAAGGAAGAAATATTTAACTCTTAGGGGTAGGGGGTAAGTCTTGGGATGGCTTCCTGGAATATGAGCTGGGTTTTGAAAGACTCATAATAGTTGGCCAGGAAGCCAAAGGGGAAGAAATGAAGAATGTTCTAGACTGAAGCAACAGCCTATGCAAAAGAATGGAGGCATTAAATAGCATGGGGTGTGCTGGGAATTTAAGTAGTGTAATTTGATAATGATGGGGCTTAAAGTGCAGGATAGGGGGAGTATAATGGGATATGATGTTTGAGAGGCAGGCAGGACTCAAATCATTGAAAGTTATGTGCTATTATTATATGGTGTAGACTGGGTGATGGGTACATAGCGAAATACTTTGAGTTGGAGACATTAGGTTTGCGTTTTGGAAAATCACTTGGATGACAGCATGGGGTAAGGATCATAGTGCAAAGGGTGACTGGAGGCAGCGACATTAGGGTAGCTGTCGTCATAGATAAGGTAACGGAAATGGCAGAGGCAATGGAGAGAATAGACTGGAGGAACCCTTAGGACACAAATGGATAGGACTTGGTTATTACAATCAGAGGTCTAAAAAAGGAAGGGGGTGAGGGAGAAGGAAAGGTCTAAGGTGATACCCAAGTTTCTGGCTTAGAAGACCGAGTGTACTACTAACCAAGCTAGGGAATACATGAGGAAGATCCTGATTACAAGTATTTCTTGGCAGTGTACTGGGAGCATCAACTTTAAGATGGCTGAATTAAAATCTCTTTTCTTCAGGGAAATAGAACAACATATCAGGTGCCCACAAAATTAGTTTCTTCCCCACAGTTTGCCGCATCCCTGGATTTTTTTCCTTGAGAAATATGTAAGTTATTGTTAATGTGTCTCAAGATGAAAGCAGGAATGAAGATTTAACTTCATTATAGTTAGTTGAATAGATGGCTTGATTATTTTTAGGGATGGCCATTCTGGTATACCTATTAAATTAGATATTTATGGTAGGATCTGGCCTTAGCACTAGAAACATTTCAATATTGTAGAATATTCAGAATATAGTTCTAAATATTTTGCTTTTTTTTGGGCTCTCGTTAAACAGTTTAGTTTAAAGCTAACAAGGTGATAGGCCCAAAGAATAATGTATTTGTTTGACGTACTGGAATTTTATTTATAAGTGGATCCTTAAATAGAGCTTTAAAATCTTTTCAGTATATAAAAATTTGTTGTAATGACTGTAGTACTCCTTTTGCCTTGCTTTGCGTAGGGTCCTGTGATAGATACAGATTGGGCCCAATTTCTATACTTTTATCCTAGCTTTCCTTCCTTCCTTCCGTTCTTCCATCCTTCCTTTTTTCCATTCTTCATTTTGATCTTTGCAAGAAATCTTATATTATTGGATGTGTGTGTGCTGAATTAGAAACTATTTAAGGACATGAGAAAAAATAGACTTGGACACATAGTAACAACATTTTTTATTGGCTAATTTTACATTTTAGCTATTATTTTTGGGGGTATGGAAGAATAAAAGGAAAGAAATTTAGAGATGCCAATGGAATAAAAGGAAAGAGCTATCACTAATAGCATTGAAGATAAATTGCAAGTATTGAGAGGATAAGAAAATACTCTGGTAAACATTAGAGAAGAGGGAAAAAAACTGAAAAAAAATGGAACAGTTAGCATTCCATTGGGATTGTGCCTTTGGAGGTAACCTATGTATATAGGTGCCATTGCTTTCAGATCCTTGTTACTTAAAGTGCTTTCTGAGAAGCAGGCGCATTTGCAACACCTGGGAACCTGTTAGAACTGCTGACTCTCAGGCTTTGCCCTAGACCTACTGAATCAAAATCTGCATTTTAATAAGATCCATAGTATGCGTATTAAAGTTTAAGAAGCAGTATTTTAAAATAATGTTTTCAACCTTACCAAGTGTCCATTCATGACTCTAAGATAAAGTATATTCAACATACACTGATTTCTGCATGAATTTGAAACTCAAGGGAATGATGATGAAACTCAAGGGATTCAGAAAAGGCATAGTATGTTGATGGAGGAAGGTAATGGGAACCAGGATATATTTTCCAAGGGAGAATGGTATTTTTGTGATTATGGAGCGGAGAAACTTTTCCCATGTTCTCTTGCCATGGCCCTAGGTTATGAGCCTGGACATGACACACAACAGGGTGAAGTTAAGGGTTTAAGGAGGCCACATTTTTAGATCTAGGCCATGAGCAAACTCACAGTACTTTGCCCTTGATCAAAGGATAAATTCTATGGATTAGAGGATTTGGGATTTCTACTTTCTCTTTGTTGCCATTTATAGTATTTTGCCTTTGCCCTGGCTGATGCAGCATGAATTTCCTTAGTTCAGTAGTGTCCACTTCCTGATTCTTTCATGGTGTAGTGGTTCTAGAACTTTGGTCAGGAATGGAAACCTGAATGACTTTTATTCACCTGCCAGGTCCTGTCCTTCATCACTCCTTGATTGCCAGGTAGAGGCTCTAGCAAATTTGGAGATAATAAGTGTTTATATCCCCTACGTTTATTGTTGTCCCCAAGCGTTTAATTATTAATCTCACTTAACTGATGTAGCTGTTGGCAAGTGGTGAGACTGGCTACTGGAGATGAATTTGAGAGAAAGAGGCTGCGCTGTCTGTTTTTTTTCCTCTTCGTTTATTTCTTACCCTGTTCTTTTATCACCTGCGGGCCTTTAAATTTCTGAGAGAAGTCTTCACTATCTGAGCCCTCAATGCGTATTCAGGTGTTAAGGAAACTGCTTGAAAGTTGGCAAGTTGTGGTAATGATAATTTAGGTTGCAGGATTCAATTCTGGTAGGACCTCCCTAATATGTGATGAGAACCATTATGTATGAACATGTATTTTATTTTTCTGTGTATGTGTCTGCCTCATCTAAATATATGAACATATTTTATCTATGTTTTTATATTTCTTATATCTAATTCTTAGTTATAGCATTCAAAAAGTATTTAAAGTACTATAAATTTTTCTTAAAAAGGCATACATATATTTGTTTCTGATTTTTCTGTCTTATAAGAATTCCTTTTTCTCGTTTTTAACTATAGTTTTAATTACTCATAATTTATTTTTGAAATAGGTGATACAATCACATGGTTAAAATTTTTAGAGGTAAAAATAGGTGTGTATATATCCCTGAAAGTAACTCCTCATTTTTCCCATTATTCCACACCTCTTTGCAAACCTGTGACCTCAGGATTTGAAAAATAAAAAAGTAGCTCTTCTCAGTGCTTAAGTTTGTGACTCTGGCCTGTTAGATAAAATATAAACTCCTTCATCAGATGTTCCGGGCTCTATGTAACTGATCCCAACTTAGTTTTCCAATTGGATATCAGAATGCTACATGCACTTTAAGTATTAACTTAAGTTTATGAAGGCCAAATTACATTAGTAAATACTCATTCAGATCCACTTCTTTGGGTGGATTAAGCAAGTATTTCTGTGTTGACCATTGAATGGAATGAGATAGAGGTACATCAGCCTTGATGTAAAGAACCTACTTTTGAAACACATTTTTAAAAAAAGAAATAATAATTAATTGGAAACAAGCTTGGTGTGTTTTAGGAGTATCTGGAAGGCCAATGTGTTTGGCATACAATAGAACAAGGGATAAAATAATAAGAGGTGAGGTCTGAGAGGTAGGTAGGGGTTAGATCATGTACAGCCTTGAGGTCATGGTAAGGGCTTTTGGATTTTAAGTGTGATCTGAAGCCATTGGAGAATTTTGGAAGTGATGTAATATGATTTACATTTAAAAGAGATTATTCTGGATACTTTGTGGAATGTGAACTGTTGTGAGTAAGAATGGAAGCAGGGATACCAGTTGGGAGGCTACTGCAATAACCCAAGTAGCAAAGAGGGAATGGTGGAGGTGGTAAGAAGTGGCGGATGGGTGTAGGTAACACACAGGCTATCACCACACTTTACTGAGGTATAACTTCCACTTTTACATACAACAAAATGCATCCATTTTAAGTGTACAGTTCAGTAAGTTTTGACAAATGTATAAACCTGTGTAACTGCAAGTACATTTTTTGAAGGTATTCTTGACAGGACTTAATGATGGATTAGATATAATATAAAGTGAGAGATGGATCAATAATGACTGGCTTTTTGGCCTGAACAACAAGGTGAATGTAATAATTACAGAGATGGGGAATACTTGGAGAGGGGAAGGTTTGGCATGAAGAAGAAATCAAGAATTGACTTTATTTTTCTTAAAGTTTTGGGCATCCAGATGGAGATCTTAATTAAGTAGTTAATTATAAGAGTCTTGAGCTCAGTGGAGAGAAGAGGCTGGAGTCACTTAGTACAGTCATGCGTTGCTTAACAATGGGGATACCGTTTGAGAAATGCATCGTGAGGTGACTTCGTTGTTATGCGAACATCATAGAGTGCACTTACACAAACCTAGTTGATATAGCTTCCAACACACACCGAGGCTGTATGGCATAGCCTATTGCTCCTAGGCTACAAACCTGTACAGCATGTTACTGTACTGAATATTATAGGTAATTGTAACGCAGTGGTATTTGTGTATCTAAACATAGGAGAGGTACAGTACAAATACAGTCTAAAAGGTAAAAAATGATATGCCTCTATAGGGTACTTACCATGAATGTAGCTTGTAGGACTGAAAGTTGCTCTGGGTGTCAGTGAGTGAGTGGTGAGTGAATGTGAAGGCCTTGAACATTACTGGACATTACTGTAGACTTCATACACACTGTCCCACAAGCCCTTCCCCGGTTTCCTTCTGACAGGGTCAGAAATAGAACATTGAAGCTGTCAGTGCTTCTTCATGAACAGGGATGTGGGCTGGATTGATTGGAAATATCAAAGATAAATTGGCTGGATAAGGTGTAGATCACCATAATAGTGACTGTTAGGAGGGAGTGAAAGGTGGCCTGAGGAATAAGAAATTAAAATGGAGAGATAAAGAAGCATAGGGGATTGTCATGACAGTTGGGTTTTAGCTGTTGCATGTTAGAGCAGTTTTCAGGTTAAGGAATTTTGTGATATTTATTAAAAAAATAGGGCGTTTAACATGGAGAGGGTGTAGAGCTGAGGACTCAGTATTTTGACTTTGGAAATTTGTTTTTGGTTCCATTGATCCTGCCTGGCACAAAGGACTCTGTCTGGAACTGAAATGATGGAAGAAATAAAATTTATCGATTCTTTGCATCGTTACAACCTGAAAATATTTCCAAAGTACAGGGACAGACTGGCTCCATACTAGCACAGAAAGCTTTTACTAAAGTGGCAGTGACACTTAATAATACTTGTTGAGGTAGCTCCTGCGGACCTGTGTTCTTGTACAGGATCTTAGTTCTTCAACAAAGAATTTACAGCAATGTGCTCTGAAGACCATCAAGCTAGATCTGGGAAGGCTGTAGTGCCCCCCTGAATATGTAGCCCTTGGGGGACTGGCTCCTCTGCTGACCCAGGTCAGTGGCTGGCTGACTGGGATGTAATCTGGGCACTCAAAATTGAGGTGCTGTGAGTGAGAGGGAATCTACTGTCAAGCCCCACAGATATTGCTCCCTTCAGAGAAAAAAAAAATCCTTCCATTTCTCTTACAGGAAATGCAACTGCATTATAATCTAATGGGACCACTGTTGTATGTGTGGTCCGTCATTGACCGAAACGTCGTTATGCAGTGCACGACTATATATTGATAAAATTTATAACCGTGGGGCTATAGGGAATTTCCAACACACACTAAGGGTATATATATATATATATATATGGTATAGCCTGTTGCTCCTAGGCTACAGAGTACTGTATACATGCAGATTAAGAGGGCTGAAGAGTGAGCCTTAGGACACTACAACATATAAAGGTGGGTGGGGAAGAAGAGAAAAAGCCAACAAAGATGACTGAAAACAAGCAGTGACGAGGTAGGAGGAAAATTAGGAGACTGTGCTTTCCAAGGAACCAAATGCAAAATGTATCAGGAAAGGGGTGGTTAGCTGTGTTACATACTTCTGAGAGGTTGACAAGGTGACCGACCACTGGATTTGGCAAGGTGGAAAGAGCTGGTGGGTGACCCTGAAGAATGGTTTCGTTGCAGAGGTGGGGATGAGAGCATGATTAGATTGGGTTGGAGGAAAGGAAGTGGATACAGTGAGTAAAGGTCTTTTTCTTAGAGAATTTTGCTGCAAAGCTGAGAACTAGGTAGTAGCTGAAGAGGGACATGGGTCAAGGTATATCTTTTGTGTGGAAGATATTGCAGCACCTTTGAATGCTGATAAAAATTGTTGATAAAGAAGGAGAAACTGATGATGTGCTGGGAGAAGAGGTAACTTCAGGAGAAAAGTCCTTGAGTGAGAGAGAGGGAACAGGCTCCAGTACAATAGTGGAAAGGTTGAAATTAAGTAGAAGCAGGAACATTTCATTGTTAAAGGAGGGAAGGCAGAGTACATGAGAAGCAGGAAGGTTGTTAGATTTGGTGAGGGAGGGAGTGGATGTCCTCTTCTGTTGGCTTCTGTTTCCTCAGGGCAATCGTATTAGAGGTCATCAGCTGAGAGGGAGGTGACAGAGTTATAGAGGAGAAGAGAGGTATTATATGAAACTGTCAAAACAAGAATGAATTCATTAGGGAAACGTACAAGGATTGCTGGGTAGTGCCAACGACCTCCTTAACTTTGTGGTCATAAATTTAAAGTGAATGCAAGAAGCAAGTTTGCATATTTTAATTCAGCTATGTTCAGTGCTTGGGTGCAAGCATGGAGTAGGCAGGGATGGATTTAACCAGGGATGGATTTTGTCAGGAATGTATAACTGCAGGAAAGAAGGGCAAGGAAACAATGAATACTCATGAGTGGTTATAGTGAGGAACCATGGAGTATAAGATGGAAAAGGAGGAAAATAAGGACATGAAAGGTAGGATGGTCGATGAAAAAGCGAAGAGGACAATGATTTTGAGATCTCAAAGAAGTTGAATAGTTGTTGAGGTTGGGATACCTGAGCGAGTGAACTGGAAACATGGGGCGTAGGAGCCAGAGTAAGGTGCTTGAATTTGGAGGGTGTAGTTATCAGTATGAACAAAATACAAGGTGGTGTTCTCCTTTGGATCACCTTTGCTTATCAGTTTTAAAAAATAATCATGCATCACCTATGTTTTTCATTAACATGCTATATACTTTAAATAGAGTATAGACCGGCTGAGTGGCTCAGTTGATTAAGAGTTAGCTAAGAGCGTGAGCTCTGAGCAACAGAGCTGCTGGCTCGATTCTCACATGGGCCAGTGACGCTGCGCCCAAGCTGAGCTGCCACTGAGCTGCCAACAGGTGGCAGGATGGCTCAGCTGGTGAGAGCACATGCTCCTAATACCAAGACTGCCTGTTCGATGGTGAGCTATGCCCGCCCGCAACTAAGACTGAACTTGACGCCTTGAGCTGAGCTGCACCCGGATGGCTCAGTGGATAGAGCATGCGCTCTTAACAACAAGGCTGCCGGGCTCGACTCCTGCATGGGATGGTGGCTATGCCCATCCACAACTAAGATTGAACACAGCACCTTGAGCTTAGAGGCCACGAGCTTCCGACGGGCAGCCAGACTGGCGCCCTCCACAACTAAGATTGAAAAAAGAAAAAAAAAATAGAGTATACCTTAATTTCTTTTTTTTTAATTTAAGTAGAATTTCTTCCTATATTTGAATGGGTTATCTTTTGTACCTCCACATGCTCCTAGTTCTCTTTAGAGACTAAGCTTTTAGGACCTGACCATGGCAGTTGGTGGTTGAGATGAAATGAAGGAAAAGATTTTTGGAAGTGAAGAGGGTGGTCAAGGTATTTAGAGGGTAAGGCGGGACAAATGATTTATATGGCTCTTGAAGTTGCCAAGAATATTTGGAAGAGAACTGGTTAAAACAGGGAGTCAAGTGCTAAAATCTTAATGAATGAGGGGAGAGATGGGCAGGCTATGATGACTATGATATTTAGGATATATTTCTTCATGACAGTTTAAAAAAATTTTTTTCCCCCCTATCATGAGTTTTTTAAATGAACCCATTGAGTAAATTGTGTCTTTTGGTAGTGTGTAATTTTCTTACCTTATTTTGGTGTCAAATCTCAGTTTACATACTATTTTATTTTATTTTAAAAAACTTTAATGACTGAAACAAAAAAGATCTAAAACCACAGCTTCTGGAAGAATCCTTTGTTCCTGCCAGTCTCGTACCTCTCTTCAGACTTGACCTTGGCCCCCTGTCAAGCATTGCGTTTCAGAGCAAGGTCTCTGAAGACATCCTTGTAGAGGACAGTTTTGTCCAAGGGGATATCCACAGAGTAGCTTGTGGGCATGAGGTGATTGTAGTTATAAACTTTCATGAGACTTGATCTTGACCTGTTAGTGATTTTCTGCTTGCCCATGGCAGCTGTCACTTTTCGGGGATAGCGGTCAATTCCAGCCACCAGAGCATGGCTGTAGGGGCGGTCTGAGGTGCCATCAACAATGTTCTTCACGATGACGGCTTTGCGTCCGAAGTAGCGTCCGGCCAGGACCAGCACCACCTTCCCAGGTTTCATAAACTTGCCCATTTCGACAGCAGCCACTTGGGCCTGCAGCAGAAAGGCTTGGTTTACGTATTTTTAAAAGTTGACTTCCAAAATGAAATTTTAAGGGATTATGTGAAGAAGTTGTACTCTTATGATTTCGTTTTAGTTTCACATTAGTTTTGCAATTAGATGCTCCTAGAACTTAAAATTAGTTTTTCTAGAAATGTACTATTGATGCATCAAATGTGTTTATTCTAATTTTGTGGAAAATTTCAACTAAAGAGTCACTGAAGTAGTTTACTGCATGATATAAAAATAATCCAGTGTGCTGAAGGAAAAATTGTACATTTTGAACTGAATTGCTCAATAGGGATATTCATGTTCATCATGGCTTTTGCATATTTTTAAAAAGGAGTGGGACTGAGTTTGTGAAATGGGGGCAGTAAAATTACTGTAGGACGTCAGTATGTATTTGTCTTATTTTTCACTGTTACGGTGATATTTTTTAGGCAGCTTTGCTAATAGACACCTAAAGATTTTCTTTGGAAAATTTGATCTATTAAAAAAATTTCCTGGTGTTATTAATCCCAGAGTCATTATTTTTAAATACTTCTAAAAAACACTTAAAATTACTTTAATACCTCAATAACAATAACAAAGATTGATTTTGATGAAAAGAAGTTATCACTTTAAAAGTTAATGTGTCGTCCTGTCCAAAAGAGTTTGTCAGCTTAAGAATTTAAAATAACTCTATGTTGACTAATTTAGGATATAAATAGAGCAGAGATAGTCTTAGAAGAGCGGAGAGTACATGTTACCAGGCACTTAAGAGGAATTACCATCGGACACTAGGCTTGATTCTGAGTTTACTGGCACCTGAGGCAAACAGGGAAGCACTCTGGCTCACATAATATCCTTTCTGGCTAAAGAAAATATCCAAATTCATTGGCAGAAACTTTTCTTAGAACTTAACTCAAAGAGGATTTTTATTATTAAAAAAAATTATGACATTGGATAAAGTCTTGTACTAGAAAAGACTCAGATCTGTGATTTTTTCTTCTGAAGTATGCTGTAATTTCCACTGCAATATTTCTATTGCCACTGCCTTGGTGGCACCCTTTGTCATCTTTTGCCAAGGTCCATGGTTCACTTTAGAGCCCAGAAGGCACTGCAGAGAACTCACAGGTGTTCCAAGAGAGGCTTAAAATTTTTGAGGGCAACACAGCAACATCTGTGGAGAACCATACAAACCACTAGCTTGAGGCAGTTCATTTTCAAAATTAGATTGCTACGTTCCTTTCAATGATATCAAGGATACAAAGCAGAGTTTTTGGTATTAGCAATGGCAAAAAGCAAGTACCACAAGAAAATGTATAGAGGGAACATGAAAAGAGGAGGGCAGTGTCCAACCTGATTCTAAGGTTTGGGAAGTTGTGTGGTACCCAACATGAGTGCTAAATTGTTAGGACATACATCCTTCTTAAGTTGTTTGGACATGACTACTTAATAATCAGAATGGTTAGGTATATCTTTTTGCCTGTGAAAAAATTACTTTTGGCCTTGTAAACCTAGAAAGACTGGGAACTTCTGGTGTAGGCTTTTGTGATAGCCCCTAACACTTTTCTAGCCCCTTCTGGTCCTTTGTCTATGTTATTGCCATAGCTGTGCTTCTAAATGAACCTTCTAGATTTCTCCTTTGTTTATAGGATACTGTTAGTATGGTAATTTTAATAATTTAAGTCTATCTTTATTCCATTTTACTAGTCTTTTTTTTAAATTTAAAAATTAAAAAAAAATTACAGACGACATACAATATTATGTTTCAGGTGTACAACATAGTAATTTAGGCATTTATATAACTTACAAAGTGACCACCCCAATAAGTGTTACTTACTAGTCTTCTTCCAACCATTCTCCTTAAGCTTCCAAAATCTTGTTTACCATATGCAAATAGTTTCCCTCAAACATTATCTTTCATTGTTCTGTGTCCTCTTCCAAAAATTCAAAGAGCATGTAGTAATACTCTATCTCAAAGTAACTTAATTGAAACTTTATTCGTGCAGTAAGTAGGTTTACAAATTGAGTTTAATGGTTCAGCTTTAATTTGAAGAGTACTCTAATTTACAAATTAATCTTTTGAACATTGGTTCCTTTATTTTTTAAACTTTTTATTGAAATTATTTTAGGTTTACAGGAGAGTTGCAAAGATAGTATAGAACTGCTGGGTCATGTGGTAACTTGAACTTTTTGACAAACTGCCAAATCCTTTTCCAAAGTGGTGACATCATTTTATATTCCCATTAGTACGACATCATTTTATATTCTCATTAGTACTATATGAGAGTTCCAATTTCTTTACACCTTCACTAACACACCTTATTGTCTGTTTTATTTTAGCTGTCCTAGTTGGTGTAATGTGGTCTATCCCTGTAGTTTTGATTTGCATTTCTCCAATTGCGGATGGTGTTTAGCCACAATCTTTTCATATGTTTATTGGCCATTCGTGTGTGTGTGTGTGTGTGTGTGTGTGTGTGTGTGTGTGTGTGTGTGTGTGTGTGTGTATTTTTTTTTTTTTTGAGAAATGTGTATTCTGGTCTTACGCCCATTTTTAATTGGGTTATTTATGTTTTTAGCATTGTATTATAAGAGTTCTTATATGTGATTTGCAAATATTTTCTCTCATTCATTGAGTTGTCGTTTCACTTTCTTGAAGGTGTCTTTTCACTTTCTTGAAGGTGTCTTTTCATGCACCAAAGGTTTTACATTTCATGTAATCTAATTTATCTATTTTTTATTTTGTTACTTGTGCTTTAGTGTTGTATCTAAGACTATTTAGAGTTAATTTTTATATATCGTATAAGGAAGGGGTCCAACTTCATTCTTTTGCATGTGAATAGCCAGTTGTCCTAGCACTGTTTGTTGAGTTGGGGTATATTTCTCCTGTTTCTTTTTGCAAAAAATGAACATATATATGTACTTTTTTCCTTGTTTCTCCTTTTTTACACAAAAGGGGTGGGAAAATAATATTGGTACTTTCTTTCACTTTGCTTTTCACTTAACAATATACCCTGGAAATCATTCCATATCATTTCATAGGGAACATTCTTACCAGTATTGATATATTATTATTACCTAACGTCAATAGTTTATGGTTCACTCTTTATGCTATACACCTTTGGGTTTTAACAAATGTATAATGACATGATTCCATAACAGTATTGTACAGAACAGTTTCCCTACCCTAAAAATCCCCCGTACTTTACCCATTCATTCTTCTCTCCTTTTTCTTTTCTTTTTTAAGATTTTTTGGGGGATTTGGGGGAGGGGAACAGTGTTGGGGAATTGGGGAAGGGGAACAGACAAATTGTTGTCCTTCAATTTTAGTTGTGGAGGGTGCAGCTAGCTCAGCTCCAAGTCCAGTTGCAGCACGTACTCTCACCAGCTGAGCCATCCTGCCGCCTGTTGGGAGCTCAGCTCGGTGGCAGCTCACTGAATTGAACCGGCGACCCTGTTGCTCAGAGCTTGTGCTCTTAACCAACTGAGCCACTTGGCCGGCCCTCTCCTTTTTCTTGAATCTCTGGCAACCACTGATCTTTTTATTGACTCCGTAGTTTTGCCTTTTCCAAAATGTCATATAATTGGAGTTACACATTAAGTAGCCTTTTGAAATTGAGTTCTTTCACTTAGCAATATGCATTGAAAGTTCCTCCATATCTTTTTGTGGCTTGATAACTAATTTCTTTTTGAGTTTGATATTCCACAGTATGGATGTAACACAATTTGTTTATCCATTCATCTATTGAAGGACGTCTTGGTTGCTTTCAAGTTTTAGTAATTATGGATAAAACTGTTCTAAACACTTATATACAGGTTTTCTGTGGAAAATAAGTTTTTAACCAATTTGGGTAAATACCAAGGAGCACAATTTCTGTATCATATGGTAAGGGTATGATTAGTTTTGTAAGAAATTGCTAAACTGTCTTCCAAAAATCTCTGTATCATTTTGCATTCCTACCAGCAGTGAACGAGAGTTCCTTTTGCTCCTCATTCTCACCTGGATTGTATGGTGTCAATGCTTTGAATTTTCACTATTCTAATAGGTGTGTAGTGGTACCTTGTGGTTTTAATTTGAAAATCCCTAGTGACATTTTAAGCATCTTTTCATATGCCTGTTTGCCATTTGTATGTATTCTTTGATGAAGTGTCCAGATCATTTGCCCATTTTAAAAATCAGATTGTTGTTTACTTATTGTTGTTGAGTTTTACAAGTTTTTTTGTAAATTTAGGATCCCAGTCCTTTATCAGATATATGTTTTGCAAATATTTTCTCCCAATTCGTGGCTTGTTCTTTCATTCTCTTACTAGTCTAGTATCTTTTACAGAGTGTAAGTTTTTAATTTTAATGAAATCCAACTTCTCATTTTTTGTTTTGTTTTCATGGATTATGTTTTTGGTGTTGTGAAGGGCATAAAGTCTGTGTCTAGATTCATCCCCGGAGAGTTTGTTCGAAAGACTATCCTTTCTCGATTGAATTACCTTTGTTCCTCTGTCAATGATAAGTTGACTGTATTTGTGTGGCTCTATTTCCATGCTCTTTATTTGATCTACATTTGTGTATTCTTTCACCAATACTACACTGTGTTGATTACTGTTTGCTTTACAATAAGTCCTAAAGTTGGGTGGTGTCTGTCTTCTGACATTGTTCTCCTACAATATTGTGTTAGCTATTTTGGGTCGTTCACCTCTCCATATAAACTTTAGAATTAGTTTGTCGATAACCAAAAATAACTTGCTTGGATTTTGATTAGGATTACATTGAACCTGTAGATCGAGTTGTGAAGAAATGATATCTTGGCAATATGGAATCTCCTTATCCATGTACAGGGAGTCGTTCCATTTATTTAGATCTTCTTTGATTTCTTTTCATAAGAGTTTTATAATATTCCTTGTATAGCTCTGTATATATATTTTGTTAGATTGATACCTAAGTATATCATTTTTTTTTTAAATTGGGGAATTGGGGGATGGGAACAGCGCTGGGGAATTGGGGGAAGGGGAACAGACAAGTTGCTGTCGTCTTGTTCTTCAGTCTAGTTGTGGAGGATGTGGCTTCACTGGCCCAAGTTGGCACCATCATTGCACTCTTCCCGGGCAAGGCAGATCAGTCGCCGGCTTCTGGACGTCGCTCACTGTGGCTGCTGGCCGCTCACGCTGGCTGCTGGCCACACACACAGTAGCCCATGGCAACCCACTGCCACAGGGGCTGCAGCCTACGCTGTCGCCGGCGACTCATGGCAGCCCAGCTCCAGGTTGAGCTGTTGTTCAGCATCTTATCTGTGGAGGGCAGTGTCACTGGCCCTCATATGTGGTATCCGAACCGGGGCCCTGTGGCGTCCCAAGCCAGTTCTTAATCATCGCGCCACTCAGCCGGCCCGTATATCATTTTTTACTGCTAATGTAAATGTTCAAGTTCCTATTTCAAGTTCCCTTTGTTCAATGCTGGTATATAATAAAGCAATTGATTTTTGTGTATTAACTTTGTATCCTGCAACCTTGCTATGATTGCTTATTTGTTTCAGGATTTTTTTTGTTGATTCTTTGGGATTTTTTTACATAGATAATCATGTCATGTTTAAAGAAAGACCTTTTATTTCTTCCTTCCCAACCTGTATATCTTTTATTTCCCTTTCTTATCTTACTGTACTAGCTAGGATTTCCAGTATGATTTGAATAGGAGTGATGAGAATAGACATCCTTGCCTTGTTCCCTGTCTTAGTGGGAAAGCACTGGTTTCTTACTATTAAGAATGATGTTGGCTGTAGGTTTTTTGTAAATGTTCTTTACCAAGTTGAGGAAGTTCCCCTCTATTCCTAGTTGGCTGAAAGTTTTTTATCATGGATAAGTTTTGGATTTTGTTAGATGCTTTTTCTGCATCTAATGATTTGATCATACAATTTTTCTTTTTTAGCCTGTCGATGTGATGGATTACATTAATTGATTTTCTAATGTTGAACCAGCCTTGTGTGCCTGGAATAAATCCCACATGGTTGCAGTGTATAGTTTTTTGTTGTTTTTTTAACTCATTGTTAGATTTGATTTACTAATACTTTCTTGAGGAATTTTGCATCTGTATTCATTAGAGATGTTGGTCTGTACCATTCCTTTCTTATAGTGTTTTTGTCTGATTTGGGTATCAGGGTAATGTTGACAATGAGTTATGAAGCATTGTCACTGCTTCTGTTTTTTGGAAGAGATTGTCTAGAGAATTAGTATAATTTCTTCCTTAAATGTTTGGTAAAATTTACCAATGAACCTATCTGGGCCTGATGCTTTGTTTTAAAAGGCTATTAATTATTAATTCAATTTTTAAAATAGATATAGGGCTATTCAGATTATCTATTTCTCATTATACGAGGTTTGGTAGATTGCGTCTTTCAAGGAATTGGTCCATTTCATCTAGGCTGTCAAACTTGTGGGCATAGAGTTGTTCACAATATTCCTTTATTACCTTTTTATGTCCACGGACTCAGTAGTGATGGCCCCACTTTCATTTCTGATATTAGTAATTTGTGTTTTCTCTTTTTTTCTTGTAAACCTGGCTAGAAATTTATCAATTATATTTATCTCTTGAATAACCCACTTTTGGTTTTGATTAATTCCTGTTTTTAATTTTATTGACTTCTGCTCTAATTTTTATTATTTCTTTCCTTCTGCTTACTTTGGATTTAATTTGCTCCTTTCTAGTTTCCTAAATTGGAAGCTTAGGTTACTGATTGTAGATCTTTTTTTCTTTTCTCATATATGCATTCAATACTATAAATTCTCTTTTAAGCACTGCTTTTGCTGGATTCCACAACTTTTGATAAGTTGTATTTTCATTTGTTCAAATATTTTAAAATTTCTCTTGAGACTCCTTTGACCCATATGTTGTTGAGAAATACGTCGTTTAATCTCCTAGTATTTTGGGGTTTTCCAGCTATCTTTCTGTTATTGATTTCTAGTTTAATTCCATTGGGAATGAGAGCATACTTTGTATAATTTCAGTTTTCAAAAATTTGATAAGATATGTTTTATGCCCCAGAGTGTGGTCTGTGTTAGTGAATGTTACATGTGAGCTTGAGAAGAATGTGTAATCTGCTGTTGTTGGATGGAATATTCTATAAATCAAATTGATTGATGGTGCTGTTCAGTTTATCTGTGTCCTTACTGATTTTTTGCTAGCTGGATCTGCCAATTCCTGATAGAGGGGTTTGGTAGTCTCTAGCTATATAGTGAATTTATCCATTTCTTCTTGCAATTTCATCAGTTTTTGCCTCTATATTTTGATACTCTGTTGTTAGGTTCATACACATTAGAGAATGTTATGTCTTTAGAGAATTGACCCCTTTATCATTATGTAATGTTCCTCTGTCGTGATAATGTTCTTTGCTGTAAAGTCGGCTTTGTCTGAAATTACTATATACATTGCAGCTTTTTTTGACTAGTGTTTGCATGGCATATCTTTTCCATCGCTTCATTTTTAATCTATCTCTTTCTTTACCTTAAAAGTTGATTTATTGTAGACATTTAGTTAGTAGACCTAAGTTTAATTGGGTCTTGGTTTTTTATTCATTCTGATAATCTGTCTTTTAAGTAGTTTATTTAGACCATTGATGTTTGAATGATTAGTGATGTAGTTGGATTAATGTACACCATATTTGTTTCTGTTTTTGATTCTTTGCCATTATTCTTTGTTTCTTTTGTCTTCCACTCTTTTTCTGCCTTTTCTGTTTGTTTGTTTGTTTCCTTCACTGGTTTTAATTGAGCATTTTATATGATTCTATTTTTTGTCCTCTTCTAGCATATCAGTTTTGCCTTATTTATTTATTTATTTATTTATTTATTTATTTATTTATTTATTTATTTATTTATTTAGTGGTTGCCCTTGATACACATTTACAACTAATCGAAGCCCTCCTTCAAATAACAGACTGCTTCATGGATAGTGCAAGTACCTTATAGTATTCCCAATTCCTCCCTCCTGTTCTTTATAACACTGCTGTATTTCATTTCACTTATCTATAAGCTCTAGTCATTAAATATATTGTTATTATTATTTTGAACAAATGGCTATCTGTTAGATTGTTAAGAATAAGAAAAATAAAAAAGTGCTTTGCCTTTTATTTCTTCTCTAACACTCTTCCTTTCTTTATGTAGATCTGAGTTTCTGATCTATATAATTTTCCTTCTTTTTGAAGATTTTTTTTTTTAACATTTCTTGCAAGGGAGGTCTACTGATGACAGATTGCTTAAACTTTTGTTTGTCTCAGAAAGTCTTTATATCTCCTGTACTTTTGAAGGATAATTGAACTGGATACCAAATTCTAGGTTGGTGCTTTTTTCCCCCACAACAATTCAAATATTTCACTCCACACTCTTCTTGCATGCATGATTTCTGAAAAGAAGTCCAATGTAATTCTTATCCTTGTTCCTCTGTAGAAAGGTGTTCTCTCCTCTGGCTACAAGTTTGTTTGTTTTTTGTCTTTGATCTTCTGCAGTGTGAATATAATATGCCTAGGTATAAATTTTTAGATATCTTGCTTGGTGTTCTCTGAAGCTTCTGGAATCTGAGGCTCGATATCTATCATTAATTTTTGGAAATTCTTAGTTATTGCTTCATTATTTTTTCTGTTCCTTTCTCTTTTGCTTTTCCTTCTGGTATTCCCATTATGTATATGTTACACTTTTTGTAATTGTTCCACAATTCTTGGATATTCTGCTTTTTTTCATTCTTTTTTCTATTTCCATTTCAGTTTTGGAAGTTTCTACTGTCAGTTCTTCAAGTTCACTAATTCTTTCCTCAGTTATAGCTAGTCTATTGATGAGCCCATCAAAGGCAATTTTTATTTCCATTACAGTATTTTTTAATTCTAGCATTTCCTTTTGATTCTTTCTTAAAATTTCTATCTTTTTGCTTATATTACCCATCTATTCTTGCATGTTGTCCACTTTTCCCATTAGCGACCTTAGCATATTGACCACAGTTGTTTTAAATTCCTGGTCTCATAAATCCAACATCACTGCCATATGTGGGCCTGGTTGTACTGTTTGCTCTGTCTCTTCAAATTGTGCTTTGTGTATTAGTATGCTTTGCAATTTTTGTTTAAAGCTGGATATAATGTACTGAGTAAATGGAACTGAGGTAAATAGGCCTTTATGTGTAAGGTTTTATGTTTATCTGGATAGGAGTAGGTTGTGTATACTGTTTGCTGTAGCTATACATATCAGAGGCTAAAATTTTTCTGTGTACCCTTTTATTTTTCTTTTATCTCCTTTGTTGTCTTGGAGTTATCCTAGAGACTTTTTAAATATTTGAACATTCTGTATTATAGAAACACATAATGATGGTTATGTTAATGGTAATTTCTATGTATCAAGTACTTACTCTGTGCTGGATTAGATACTGTAATGTATGTTTTATATGCATTATGTCATTCCCTACAATGACCTCATGAGGGAAGATGCTATTACTGCCCCCATTTTACAGAGGGAGAAACTTAGGCATAGATAGAAAGCTTAAATAACTTTCTCATCATACACAACTTATTAATATGGTTTAGAACAGATTTAAATCCATAAGCCTCAGACCCATAAAACAGCCTGACTTTGGAGCCTGCTTTTTTGTCAATATGTGTAGAATGAGCTTGCTGAAGTTTCATTAGTTCCTCAGTGAATTGGTTTGTTTTGTTTTAATTTTACCTAGAAATATTTGATAATGTCACGGGTCATAGTGTTGGGCTTAACAGTTTATTGTTTTTAATGATTAATAATATGTCTTGAATTTCAAGTAGAGCAATAGGAGGTTACTACAAGAGAAAATGATGTATAAATCATTTTACAAAATGATAATTAAAAAAAAATTCACCATAATAATAAATTGTACAATTCTACTAATTCATTTAAATTTATAGTGTTTCTGAGCTTTGTTACAGCTTTTCTTTAGTGGCTGCTGTAGTTATTATATTATATACACATTGCATAATTACAAATTATTACATAATTTGTCACCTCCACCCAGTAGTGAGGTGCCGCTTCCACTCCCTACTGGGCTGGCATCAGAGGAGGCCTAGTGAAGATTCAGAACTTTCATCGTCACCTAGTAATATTGAGAACTCACAACCCTGCCCACTAACAATGAGAAGCCCCCTTGCCCCACTCGGGTGTCAGTGGAGGTTGATGGGGAGAACCTCATTACTGCTGGATGGGGGTTAGAGTCCAGATTCCCCACTTCGTCTCCTGATATCACAGGTAGGTGAAACCCTGATACTGTCTGGCAGAAATGAAAACTCTGGCTCTCTGCTTGGCTTCCTCTGGTGGGCACCTTGTTAATAGTTGCACAAAGGTGGAAGTCTAGGTACCGCACTCAGCTTTTGCTGGCATAGGTGGGGGTGAGTGGCACAGATTTTTTGTGGTGTTCAACTGAGGTAGAGTGATTATTTTCTAAAAGCTTTGGTCTTGCCAGACTGCCGTTTTCTTTAACTTCATTTAGGGCTTTTTATGTCTGAACCTATTGGTATTTGGGGGTTGCTGGTTTCTTCAATTCCAAGTTTTGGATATTCTATCTTTCCAGAAGCAGTAGTATCCTGGCTCTCCTTATTGTCTGTAATACTGTTTATGAGGATACCTGATTAATGAGCTTGATAGTGAGAAGAATGTTGCTGATCCAGATTAATTGTGTTATGTGAGTTGCTTTATAATTACAAAAATAAATTTACTTTGTATGCACAGTACATAAGCATTTTTAGGTCCACAAAGATAATCTGTCATCATGTAGTTACTGAGCCACAAATGAGTAGGAATTCAAGGAGACATGGAGAACAAGTGTTCTGGCAGAGATGAACAATGGAGAACATTATGAACTATCTCTTTACTTTTCTAAAATCTTCAATATTCTTGCTTTTTATGATGTTAAGTATTGGTGGAGAAGAAAAAGAGATTGAAGTTAAAAATTCATCAGAGTAAAAATCATAAAGTAAAATATTGATACATTTAACGAGTTAATAAAGATTTTTAGTATTAAGAACAGTATAAACAAGATTGAAAGGCAATCAGCAAACTGAGGGAAATAATGCCAATAAGAGAGATTACCATACTAGTAGCACATGAATAAGTTTTCATAAAAGGGGAAATAAAAATGGCTAGTAATCACAGTGAAATATTTTCCCCCTTAAAATAAGAGTAGCTTTTTTATGGTTATATAAATAATACTCATTTTAAAAATTCACACATTATATAATAGTATAAGGAGCAATTTAAAATCACTTGAAGATAACCACCATTAAACCTAGTGGTGATCATTGTTGCATTTAACTCATTGTGTATATACACCTACGCAATTTAATTGAATGTCTTATGTGCTTCAAAAATATATATGTACTTTTAAATAATTGTTCTTCTGTTGGAATAGGTGTTTAAGTTTAGCTTGCCACCTCAATTACTTACTGATCTGTAAGTGTGAATTTGTATTTTTTTCTCCCTTGATCTGTGGGACTTATAAGGACTTAAGGTGGGGATTCTATCTGCCAGAGATTTGTTCTGCAATCTGACACTGCTACTGACTTGGGACCACTTTAGCCATCTTCAGAACAGCCAGGCTCAATGGGGAAGCATCAGTTTGAGCTCTACCACTTTGCTTCTGGCCTTAACCATAGTATCTCAATTACAGTGCTAGTATTGATATTTGCCCTCAAGGCATGATTTTTCTCTAGTTAGCTTATAGATCAGAGCTCCTTGCTTTCATATCAACTAGACTCATGATTTGTACCTTTCACCCCTTGCCTTTTTTTTAAGTGGTCCTTAGAAAATTCCCCTACTTTTAGGGATCCCAGCAATATGTTTAAAGTACACTGTACATTTCCCAGAATCTATGTGTTTTAAATTTGAAGGGCTGTTTGGGTTATCTAGACTGCCATCATGCCAAAAATAGCATACTTAAGAACATGATATGCTTTTCCATTTGTCTAGGTTGTTTTATGTGCTTCCGTAAGAATTTATAATTTCCTTCACATTGATAAAAGATTGAAAATACTTGCTATTGGCTATATAGTGTGGGATAATTTTGATTCTTTCTGCTTATAGCAATATATTAGTGTGACTTTTTGAATGGAAGTTTGGCAGTATGTCTTTTTAAAACCCTTAAAATGTGCTTTGATCCTACAATTCTATTTCTAGAAATTTATCCTAAAAATGCACTCATGGGCTTGTGTAAATATTCATCTATAAGGAAGTTTATTTTCTGTTATTTATAATAATAAAAAGCTTGAATGATAATAATGTCTACAGTTGGGGGACTGGTTAAACTGTGCTGCCATCCATATGAAGAAATACTTTGTGGCATTAAAGTGTGGAATAATACTAGATTAAAAAGTTAATGAAATGTTTGATGAACAAAAGACAGTTGCAAAGTAGTACTGCAATGTGATCTTATTTTTTTAAGTATATTTTTATATTACATAAATTACTAAATCATTTACAATTTAGTAATAAGAAAAAGAGTGAATTGTTAGTTTTTTACATTGGTCTGTGTAGGTAGTGAAATATCGGAGCATGTAATGAACTATGTAAATCACTATAGCAAGAATTAGACCTACCATGAATAATAACATTGGATGATAGCAGGAAAAGGAGCAGGTGACTTCAAAGTTATAAGGAACAATGATTTTGAATCTAGAATTCTCTACCTATCTAAGCTTTAAAATTAAGTACTGTGCTGATTCGGTAACATTGTTTCAGCTCCAAATACACCTTTCTATATATTCTACTTTGATTCTGGAGATGGGACTGTACAAATTCAATTTCTCAGACTGTGTTAGGTGGCTTGCTATTAGTTTCTACCATTAGGAGATAGGCAAGAAGAGAGGAGAAAAGGGACTTCTACCTGTTTTACGTCATATAAGTGGAATCATACACTCCTTTTGTGTTTGGCTTCTTTCACTTAACATAATGCCTTTAAGATTCATCCATGTTGTAGTGTGCGTCAGAATTTTATTCCTTTTTAAGGCTGAATAATATTCTATTGTATGGATACTACATGTATCCATTTCAGGATAAGTATCACCTTTTATGTAAATAAGGTTTACCCATTCATCCATTAATGGACACTTGATTTGTTTCCATCTTTTGGCTATTATGAATAATGCTGCTATTAACATGGCATTTAATTTTTGGTAACCACCAAATTGTTTTCCTCAGTGCCTGCACCATTTTACATTCCCACCATCAATGCCCAAGGGTTCCAATTTCTCTGTGTTTTTGCTAACACTTTCTTTTTCTTTCTTTCTTTCTTTCTTTCTTTCTTTCTTTCTTTCTTTCTTTCTTTCTTTCTTTCTTTCTGCCACTCTTATGGGTGTGAATTGGTATATCTCATTTGGTCTAATTTGTATGCAGCATACAATATAGAAAATTAGATTAAACCATTGGTAGAGGTCAAATTGAGGAGGGCTTTAAGTGAGTTTGAATTTTATTCTCTAACCAGCAGTAAGGCATAAAAAGGATAATGAAATAATAATTCTTTCATGGGGGGAGTATAATATGTGGCAGAGAGTCTGTTATCTCCTTTGTATTTGAAAAATTGAGTGAGGTATAATGTAGGTTGTTAGTTCCAGGTGAACTAGTTTTTCTTGGTTGGTGCTAATCTTTGGCCCTAGAAGTAAATACTATATGTCTCTTGACTATTGAATATATATGATATACTCAGCTTCTTGCTGGAGCTACAGCTGAAAATAGCTCAGCCCTGTTTCTCTTTGGCCATGACTAGACTGTATTGAACTGGGTTATTTTAAGCTGAGGGCCAGATTGCTGATTGATAGATGTTATATTTGTGCCTGAAAGTCATCAGCAAGTGCTATTTTTTTGTTTTACTGTGCAGAATCTAGTTTTGGGTGTTTTCTTCAGCCTTGGGGCTGAAGCTGGCTACTTTGTATGCCTCAAAATAATGAGATCCTGAATGTAAGATTGTTCTCTGTCATCAGCATTTTCCCAGTTAGAAGGTCCATTAAAAAAAAGTTTTTTTGTATTAGTAGGGATAGAGGTGAAATAGTCAAATATCTACTTATATTTGATGTGCTAATTTAAAGTCACATTGTATAAAATAAAATTAAATATATAAAAATATAAATTTCATCAAATTTCTTAGTTTTCTCAAGATATTTTTTTATTTGGTTTTTATAATATCAGATATATAACAGTTGCAAAAGTAATTTTGCAGATAATTCCCGTATATTCTGATCCTTTGTGTGTTTTATCATTCTCTGTGTGTGTGTTAATATATGTGTGTATATACATATATTTTATTCTGACTCATTTGAGATTAAATTGCAGGTATGATGACTCTTTATTCCTCAATCCTTTAATATGTATTTCCAGCAAACAGACAGTCTCTTACATAAACACCACACAATCAACAAAATCAGGAAATTATCATTGCTACAATGCTGTTATTTAATCTACAGACCTTACTCAGATTTCACCAATTTTCCCAATAATGTCCTTTATATCAAAATAAAAAAATTTTTGTAGTGCAAGATTTTAATTAGGAGCACATGTTACATTTAATTGTGATGTTTCTCTTAAAGCAGTTTGTTTTTTCAAACTCTACATGTATCTTTGACATCAGTATCTTCATCCTGAGAGCTACTTTTCGAGACATTTAGTCTAATTTTCTAGAGCTTATCATTTCACTTCTACCTTTTTCTTTTTTTCTTTTTTCTTTTTTTTTTTTTTAGCTGAGCTATCCTGCCATCTGTTGACAGCTCAGCGGCAGCTCAGCTCGGGCTGGGACTCAAACCACGGTTGCTCAGAGCTCAAACTCTTAAGCGAGCTCTTAACCAACTGAGCCATTCAGCCGGCCCCTACCTTTTTCTTTGAGATACAGCACTCTTTGATTCTGATTAATCATTGTAATGTCATTGGAAACCTCAGTCTAAAAATAAATGTCATTAAATAATAGAACATTAAAACACTGATTTTTCTCAATCACATATGTATATGTTTGAATTTATACGTAGTAGTATAGATTGTATTGTTCTTATATATTTTTTAATAAAAAGCTTGCTTATAGTAACATTCTTCCTGCAACTGAGAAATCATACTTCTAAGAATAATTAATTATTCTTTAATCAATTTAAACCTTTTCTATTGATGGACCCATATAAGCATTTGAAATTAACATGGTTGGCTTTATTTCAGGCTGATGTGGCTTCTCTAAACAGTACTTCGTTCATATAATAAAATAATTAGTAAAAGTTGTAAGGATATGAATAGGCATTGTATTCCTTTTTTTAAAAAGCGTTTCACTTTATATTTAGGCATATATAGTAAAGTCTCCTCGATTCGGTCAGTCACATACCAGATTCTAAAAGAGTGGGCTAAAATGTTATTGTGTGGCAGTGTCTTGGAGAAAAACCTGCCCAGAAGATTTGGATAATGTTACTTTTGGCTTATTGGATAATAATAATTTAAAATACTGACATTTTTTAAATGTTTTATATGCGTTTAAAGTGTTCTGTTGTGCTGTTACAGTTTTATTGGGTTGCACTTACATAGACGGAAGAAATGATATCAAGATAACCAAAATGTAGCTTTATAGAGAGGCAGATTAATTCATTTTACAGTAACTAGAAATGAAAATATCTAATTTGAAGAAAAACTTGGGGAAATCTGAGAGGCAAAGATAGAATCACAAGCTAAATTATAATATGCATGTGTATTTCTGGCGAAAGGTCAAGTGTTGGTCTTAAAAACAAATGTAACTTACATGGCTGGATAATATTGTCAGAGGTTGGATGTTATAGACATAATATGAAGTATGTGACTAATGTAACTAATTTTTAAAAATAGGCTAAAGTCTGTGCTTATACATAAATATTGTCCTTCCAAGTGTAACCTCTCAAAAATATTAATGCTGCTTGGAAACCTTTGAGAGTCCCTATGGAGTCTGAAATACATTCTTCAATAAAGAATAGTGGATTAGGATCACATGGATTCTGGTGCCAAACTGCCTCATTTTAGATCTTATACTCCATTGACCATTTGAGCCACCTTTGCAAAGCTTCTTTTTTTTTTTTAAATGATGACTTTGTATTTATTTTTATTTAAAAAAATTTTTTTATTATTATTTTTTAAGCTGAGCCATCCTGCCACCTGTTGGCAGCTCAGTGGCTTCTCAGCTCAGGCCGGGAATCGAACCGCTGTTGCTCAGAGCTCAAACTCTTGAGCAAGCTCTTAACCAACTGAGCCACTCGGTTGCAAAGCTTCTTAACCTCTCTCTGCCTCAGTTTCCTCATTTGTAAACTATGGATAGTCATATTTAACCAGAGTGTGAGGCAGGTCATATTTAGGATGTGAATGACACTTCCTAATATTGGGCAGTGCAGCAACTCATTACCTACTTGTGGGGTTTTTGTGATCTTTAAAAGAGTATATGTGAGACACTTATGACAGTGTCATACACATATTATATGCCATGCAAGTATTTGCTACTCTTCTTTTTAAAAATATCCTCAGTGATGATGAATCTTTTGAGGATGGGTTGTTCTTGGGAATGAAGACTCTCTGGTGAATAAGGAAGGTCTAACTGAGTAATAATATTTTGGAGGCTGGCCAAGTGGCGTGTTGGTTAAGAGTTGGCTTGGAACGCCAGCTCTGAACGCAGGGACCCAGTTTGGATCTCACATGAGGGCCAGTGATGCTGCGCCCTCTACTGCTGAGATGGTGAACAGCAGCTCAACTTGGAGCTGGGCTGCTGTGAGTCGCCAGCAACTGCGTAGGCTGCAGTGGGGCTGGCTGGCAGCGGGCGTGAGCTTTTGTGAGCTGCTGTGAGTGGCCATCCAAGGCCGGCGAGCAACTGCCTTACCCGGGAAGAGTGCAATGATAATACCAACAGGGGCCAGTGAAGCGACGTCCTCCACAACTAAACTGAGGAATAAAAAGGGCAGCAACTTGTCTGTTCCCCTTCCCCCAACTCCCCAATGCTGTTCCCTTCCCCCAATTCCCCAATGAAATCTTAAATAATAATAATAATATAATAATAATAATAATAATATTTTTGGTTGAAGTGAGATATTTGGTCTTCAAAATAATGACTGAATTTTCTTTCTTTTTTTTTTTTTAAGATTTTTATTGGTGAATTGGGGGGATGGGAACAGTGCTGGGGAATTGGGGGAAGGGGGACAGACAAGTTGCTGTAGTTTTGTTCTTCAGTCTAGTTGTGGAGGATGTTGCTTCACTGGCCCAAGTTGGCACCATCATTGCGCTCTTCCCGGGTGAGGCAGATCAGTCGCCGGCTTCTGGACGGCCACTCACTGCGGCTGCTGGCCGCTCACGCTGGCTGCTGGCTACACACGGTAGCCCATGGCAACCCACTGCCACAGGGACTGCAGCCCACGCCGTCGCCGGCGACTCACAGCAGCCCAGCTCCAGGTTGAGCCGTTGTTCAGCATCTTAGCTGTAGAGGGCAGTGTCACTGGCCCTCATATGTGGGATCCGAACCAGGGCCCTCTGGCATCCCAAGCCAGTTCTTAACCATCGCGCCACTCGGCCGGCCCAATGACTGAATTTTCTTGTAGCTTATAACCAGTTAGCATTCATGTAATCCTTTCTCGCTGTTATTATTAGTAGTCTTATTTAAACTTTTAAAAATATTTGCTAATGACTCTTTTATGACTGATCAGTTCTTGAAATGCATAAGGATGCAGTTAAGAGTCAAAGATAGAGATTATGACTTTAAAAACACATGTTTTTCTGTTTTATCTCACATTCTTTTCTAACCCAATAGATGTAAAATTTTACCTCCAGATTTTCACATTCCTTTTTACCCATGGAAAATTTTTCCCTTGACTGCTAACAATCTTTTAAAAATTTAATGCTTCAAATACTTGCCGAATTTTCTTCTTTTTAAAAAAATTGTATTGACATGTAACATTGTATTAGTTTATGGTGTTCAACATAATGATTTTTTTTGAAGGAATTTTATTGGGGAACAGTGTGTTTTTCCAGGACCCATCAGCTCCACAAGTAGTTGTCTTCAATCTATTTGTGGAGGCCGCAGCTCACTGGCCCATGTGGGAATTGAACTGGCAACCTTGGTGTTGTGAGCCTGTGCTCTAACCACCTGAGCTAACCAACCGCCCCTCAACATAATGATTTGATATATGTATATATTGGAAAATGATCACCATAGTAAGTTAACATCCATCACCTCACATAGTTACATTTTTTTCCTTGTGATGAGAAATCTTAAGATGTGATGAGAAATCTTAAGATCTACTTTCCTAGCAATTTTCAAATATACAGTATAGCGTTGTTAACTATAGTCACCATGCTGTACATTACATCCCCAGAATTTATTTATCTTATAACTGGATAGTTGTACCTTTGACCACCTTCACCTATCCCTGCCTGCCCCGCCCCCCATCCCCTGCTCCCCTTCTAATAGCCACCAATCTGTTCTCTGTATCTATGAGTTGTTTTTTTTTTAAAGAATCCACATTTAAGTGAAACCATGTAGTATTTGTTTTGCTCTGTCTCTCTTATTTCACTTAGCCTAATGCCCTCAAGATCCATCCCTGTTGTCACAAATGTCAGGATTTACTTCTTTTATGGATGGTTAATATACTGTTGTATAAATATACCACATTTTCTTTACCCATTCATCCATCGATGGGCACTTAAGTTGTTTCCACGTCTTGACTATTGTAAATAATGCTGCAGTGAACATGGGGGTGCAGATATCTTTTCAAGATAGTAATAATTTCCTTTCCTTTGGATATATTCCCAGAAGTGGAATATGGATCATATGGTAGTTCTATTTTTTAATTTTTTAAGGAACCTCCATATTGGTTGTACCAGTTTACTTTACCACGAACAGTTCATGAGGGTTTCCTTTTTTCCTTGTCCTTGCCAACACTTAATCTTTTTTTTTTTTAATAGCCATTCTACCAGGTGTGAGGTGGTATCTCATTGTGGTTTTGATTTTCATTTCCCTGATGATTAGTGATGTTGAACATCTTCTCATGTTCCTGTTGGCCATTTGGATGTCTTCTTTGGAAAAATGTTCAGTTTCTCTGCTCCTTTTGAATTGGATTGTTTGTTATTTTGGTATTAAGTTGTATGAGTTCTTTCTATATTTTGGATATTAACCCCTTATCAGATATATGATTTGAAAATATTTTCTCCCATTTTGTTTCCTTTTCATTTTGTTGATAGTATCCTTTGCTGTATAGCAGCCTTTTAGTTTGATGTAGTCCCAATTGTTTATTTTTACTATTGTTGCCTTTGCTTTTGATGTCAACTCCAAAAATCATTGGCAAGACCAGTGTGAAGAACACCCATGTGTTCTCCTAGGAGGTTTATGAATTCATGTCTTGTGTTCAAGTCTTTTGTCCATTTTGAGTTAACTTTTGTGTATGGTATAAGTTAAGACATTCTTTTGCATGTGGCTGTCCAGTTTTCCCAAAACCATTTACTGAAGAGACTGCCCTTTTCCTAGTATATATTCTTGGCTCCTTTGTCATAAATTAATTGATGATATCTGTGGGTTTATTTATGGGCCCAAATTTCTTTTTTGTAATTGAGAGGATTGGATGAAGAAGATGCGGTACATGTATACAATGGAAAATTACTTGTTCATAAGAGAAGATGAAATACTGCCATTTGTGACAATATGGATCTTGAGATTATCATGCTAAGCTAAATAAGTCAGACAGAAAAATTCAGGAACCATCTGACTTCAGTTGTATGTGGGATAAGATTCACCAGTTAAAATTTTAAATTTACATTTTACAAAGTGTTACATGTAAATGGTTGTAAAAGAATACTGCAGACCTTGGAACACAGCTGTTCCTTGCCCCACTCTTCCCCTCCTTGGTTCTCATTCTCTACAAAACCATTTTCAGTTCTTTTACTTGTTCTGGTGTTGTACTTTATATTCTTTAGTATCATATTTTTGTTTTCTTTATTTTTATTGAATTATAATTCATGTACCATAAAATTTATAATTCAGTAATTTTTAATATAATCACAAAGTTGTGCAACTATCATTATTATCTGATTCAGAATTCACATATTTTCATCACCCAAAACCAAATCCTGTTTTCATAAGTGGTCATTTTCCATCTTTGCTTCTCCCCCCACCCCCCTGCTGCATGCCTCTGGCAACCAGAATCTACTTTTGTTTCTATGGGTTTGCCTGTTATGGACATTTCATGTAACTGAGATCATTCAGTAAGTGGCCTTTTGTGTCTAGCTTCTTTCACTTAACATAACATAAAGTCTTCTGGTTTATCCATGTTGTAACATGTATCAGTATGGCATTTCTTTATATGGCTGAATAATATTACATTGTATGGATATGCATTCATCAGTTGATGGACATTTGAGTTATTTCCATTTTTTGGCTATTATGGATAATGCTGCTATGAACATTCATGTACAATTTTCTGGGTGTATACCTAGGAGTGAAATTACCAGATCATAATGTAACTCTATGATTATCTTTTAGAGGAACTGCCAAACTGTTTTCCACAGCAGCTATACCATTTTACGATCACACCAGTATTGTGTGAGGGTTCCAATAGCATCATATTTTTTGCCAGCACGTATTATGTTGTGAATGGTATTTCAGTATCCTATAAAATACTGTCACTTGTTGTTTTCAACTGTTTTGATTTTAGACTTTATCCACTGTCTTCTTGATATGGTAGGTGAGGATTTAGCTGTTGTAACACTTCCTCCCTGAAGCACACTTACCCCATCCTTCCCATTCCCCAGTCAGCTCTACCAGAGAGTTACATCAAAATTCATTGTTATGACTAAGTATTGTTTGCAGCCAAGCCCTCTGGTATTATGATCACATTTTCATTCTTTTGTTAAAAATTACTTTTTTTTTTTTTTTGCCTTTTCTCTCCATATGTCTATCATTATTCTTATTCTTATTTTTCTTTTGTTAGCCTCTCATAATCCCTCTCAAAAAAGTTAAACATCAGTGATTCATCAGTTCCTATTTCCCCTGGAGCTTCAGGGTCCTTCTCCACTTTGGAATGGTTTCTTCTAGGCCTGCAGTGTAGGTGACATCTTGAGACCTTTATTTTAAAACTGTTATCCTGGGGGATTAGTCAG
>NW_017731352.1:4297205-4306964 GCF_001890085.2 Hipposideros armiger
GGGGGGGCACATGACTTGTATTCATCTTTTGTTATCGGTATATATTGAGTATTACAATTTTTATACAGTTTTTTCCTTTCTTAAAATATGTATGCATTTTTTTGGCGCCCTCTGTATGTATTTTTTGATGGCTGTCAGAAAGTACACTCAGCTCAAGTATGCCAAACAGCACTTCTCAGTTTGAGTGGTGCTGTCCCTGAAATCTGATATATAGGTATTAGAAATATCTGTCAGCAAAAATCCACATACATCACCAGTTAAATATTTTTAAGCAAAAGCAATCACTGTGGAAATATTTTAAAGATGGTAAGAAGTTACAAAGTATTATTTAATACAAGTGTTTTTGTTTAACTGACACAGATTTACATCTCTTATTATTAGAACTGTCCTTTCATTTTTATGGAACAGAAACATAGCCTACCTATGTGTACTGTGTCTTGTATAATTTTTTCTTATTGAATTAATTATTACAGCTTGCTAAATAACTCTTGTGAAGTAAGCATAAAGGAGTATAATTAACTGGAGCTACAGCTGTGATAGTACAATAGGAGGCAGATGTACCTACTGAAGGATAAAAATAATTACTTGAGAAATAGTAAAGTTAGAGTATTACTGTGATAAAACAATTTCCCCCTTTTGTTTCAATATTCACAGCATCCCACCATGAAATGTTCAGTTATGGCTAAGAGCCCTTTCCCCTAAAAAGAATAACCTTGTTATTGAGTGAAGTGCCTGTTCACATTAACTTCAGGGTTAATATTTTAAGCTCTTTTTTTTTTTTCCATTGTAAGCACATTGGAAAAATGTGGTGAGAGGAATATGTTGTCCTTTTTGTGTTCTGTGGTGAGAGGAATATGTTGTCCTTTTTGTGTTCTGTGGTGAGAGGAATATGTTGTCCTTTTTGTGTTCTAAGGACTTATGGTTCCATATTTTTAATTTAGGAAAAGCTCAGAGGCTTAAATGTTAATTACTAAATTTGGAGGTACGTGTATAGCTATCTTTTATCTTTAGAAACATTGATTTCACATAAATGATAGCCAATAGGACATAAAAAGGTTAAATTTGGTGTCTGCACTTTGCAGTGTAAGCTTCTACAAGATAGCAATGGTTTTATTTATATATAGTATGTGTGTGTGTTTAATTTACTGAATTTTCTAGAATGTTGGGGAGTTACTGCTGCAGACACACAAGTGGCTTAACCTAATCAATGTTTATTTCTTCCAGTCTAGAGAGGATATTCCATGTTGGATGGCCTTCCATTTGCTCATTCAGTGGCCCAGACACCTTTTATTTTATGACCCTGCCCTCTACATTCTAGAACTCTCCATTCAGCCAGTGTGGAGAAGGCATACTCGTTTTGTTACTGGGAATGATGATTTTCCTTGGTTCTTGTCTTTTTGAGAGAAAGAATTCAGGCAAGAGATTAGAGTGAAGCAAGCAGCAGACAGCAAAGTTTATTTGTAAGACAAGTACACTCTAAGCATGGAGCAGGCTTACCCGAGGGTGGGTAGCAGCCCAGCGTCTCTGGGACTCTGGCCTTTTATCCTATAGATTGGGCTATCCTCCTTCTCCCCTTTTCCTGTTTCTCTCCTCATTCTGCATGTCTCCTTCATCCTAGTGTGTTTGCACTAGCCCAAGTCTGTGTTCTGGCTACTGGCTTCAGTGGGTCTGTAACAGGATGTTAATGATGCCATTGGGTAACCTGTGGGGGCCTCCTAGTTCCTTCTCCTCCTCCTGTTCATGTCCACCTTCCTACCTACTTCTATCAGTTTATTATCCATTTTACTCCAGAAGTGGCACCAATCACTTCTCACAGTGATGAGAAGTATCGTGTGGCTCCATCTCACTACATATCCATGGTGGCCGGGTGGGGTGGGGATGGGGGACTTCTCGCCCCACCTGGCAGGATTAACACTATCACAGGGAGCATGAGTTTTCGGTGATCAGGTTAGTGCTGTGCTAAAAAAGATTACTTCCTCTTTCATAATATTGTTCCAACATTAGCCACCTGTAGACTGAAGACAGGAGACAGGTGTCTTCCTCTCACAAATTCTTTACCCTGTTTCTGAATTTCTCATTTCATTTTAAACCACAAATATTTAACCAATTAGAATCATTTAACCTTACAGCCACTGGACCATAGTATTTTAGAGCTAGCTGAGGTTTTAGTGCAGTCTCTTCATTTGATAAATTAGGGATAGACTCAGAGAAACGGAGAGACATTCCTAAAGTCACTTAGTGCCAGAACTAGGAAAACCACATTTCGTAACTTCCAGTCTAGCATTCATTCCTTCATGCATTCTATGTCATCTTAGAAGAGTCTTCTTTTATAAATGCATATCTCCTAAATGAATACAAATTGTTTTCCTAGGTTTCTTTCGCTCTAATGGAGCACCATGTTGACTTTGCAGATCCAAGGAAGAATGGCCCAGGAAGAATTGGAGGGGCTGCAAATAAAAGAGGGGAGGATGCCAGAGTCAAGTGGGGCCTATTTCAAAATTTTGCCTAGGGCCAGCTCAGACTTTGGGGAACATTTATGTTAACTTTAAAGAAAGAACACACCCTTTCTACTTCTGTTGTCTTAGAAAATAAATTAATTCAGCTCTCAGAGAACTCTTTAAATTCAGTGAAGTTATTTAAAAATGAATTTGTTTAACTATGTTCATACTTAATTCTTTCCAAACTTAAAAGTGTTGTTTTATTTTAAATAACTTCTATAATACATTTAAAAAACTCCCCAGTGTAAAGTAATATAAATTTATTGCAGAAAATACAGAAACATATGTTCTTGAAATGACATGTAATTTTAATTTCTAATAGTAACCACGTTAGCATTTTGAGGCATTTGCTCCTGGTGTCTTCTTATATAGAAAAAAAAAATTTGTATGAAACACACTTAACATGGTAATCCAAGTATTGCTCCATGCTTGTAAATGTTTTTAGAAAATATTTTTAGTGGTTCTATAATTTTCTGTTAGGCAGATGTACTGTAATTAGTCACTCATCTTTTATCAAACTTTACCATGTTGTAAATTATAGTTTGTTTTACAATTCTAAATCAAATAATCTCAGTGGTTGGGCAGGTTGTTTTGGTCAGTGTGCATATTTCCTGAGATATTTGTAAATAGATCCTTCTCTGTATAAGATCCTTTGGTCTTCATGTTCCCCAAGGTTGTACCTGGGCTGAGGTAGTTGGTTTAATAGTTTGTCTCCCCACTAGCTTTTAAATTTCCAGAGAATCAAGGCTTGTCTTCTTTCATCTTTGTGTCTCCCTTACTGAGCACGGTGCCAGGAACGTAACAGGCATTCAATAAAATATTTGAATGCTTATTATGATTCTGGGAAGTAATGAAACTGCCTTCCACCTGACAGTTTTGGATTTTTTTCTCACTCTTCAAAAATTCTCACCTCACACATGTGACACACATGAGAGTGGAAAAGAGTAAAGAAGTCTAAATTTAAACCAGAAATGTTTGTTTCCTTTAAACTTGCCTTGATACACAGTAGTTTACTGGTGGCAAAGAGGAGGAGCACAAATTTTAGCTGCAGAGCAAAGAAAGATGAAGTATTATAATCTGATTCCTGTAGCTCACGTATCTTTTCTTTTTTCCACTCCTTTTTCCTCCCCTCCTTCCTACTATCCATAATTCAACATTAGGATCATAATTTGAGATAAGTCTTACCACCTTCAGATTATTTCCTTTTGTGGACTTTGAGGGTAGGATAGAAAGTGTTAAATTTTTATTTTTAAATGTAAAGTTTCCTTCCTGAATAAGCCTACCAAAAGGCTTCAGTTTTTCCAGTGAAACCCTTCAGATAGATTTCACAGAAAGTGTGTCTGTGTGTACATTTTTTGTGTATGTAAAGATAATGTTTATATATGTAAATATCTATTTATAAACATACATGTATATGTCTGTTTGTATGTCTGTATTATGTGTAGGGCTACCCGGTTACTTAGGCAATGGGATAGAAATGTTAAATGTGTGATTGTTGAATTCTGTCTGAACCTGAGCTCTATCAGGTTGTCTTGACTTTGTTTGATAGAAAGTTGTATAATCATAGGTTCTTTGGTAGTTGGACAAAATTCTCACAATTGCTTTTTCCCAGGCCTCTTGGGAGCTCATAAGTAAATATTTAATGGTTCTTTTCTAGTACATCACGGATGTGTAAAATATTAATTGTGGTCAGCAAATTGTGTGGTTATGGGTACTCTTCTATTGAAACAAGTAACTCATGGTGCAGTTCTTTGCTTTAGAATGTTCTGCTATGTCCCTGAAAGGTAAAGGTGGATTGATTTCTAGTGAAGACATTTAAAAAATGGGATATAACTTAGAATCACAAAAAAATTCAGCCATCTCTAGGGGCATTCTCAAATAAGTAATTTATGTTCTGTTTACATTCTTGGAACTTCAGGTACGTAGGTTATGAGATTACCCTTCCTGATTTTTCATAGTAGAAGACTTCCCTATTCTGAGCACTGAGGTGAGAATGAGTTGAGGGGAAGGAGGTGCTGCAGAGCTGAGTTACAAGGAGGCAGCAGTGCAGGTGGCACTAGAGCGGGGTTGTGGAGGGGAGACACCCTCACTGCTATCACAACTAATGCCTCACTCGTGTTTCAAGTCAGGAGGTGTGGGGATTGCTTACCACTTCCTATAAAACAGTGGTTTTCAACTTTAGCTGCACATTAGAATCACTGGTAGAATTTTTTTAAAAATCTGCACAGCAGTCTAGTTAAATCAGATTCTCTAGGGGCAGAAACTAGGCATCAGTATTTTTTAAAGCTGCCCACGAGGTTCAAATGTACAGCTGAGGTGAGGATCCCTGCAAAGCCCAAGTGAGCTGCAGAGAGGATGTATTATATAGCTACTATAATATATACTGGCTTTGGTTGGACCTCATCAATTTTAATTAACCAGTTGGGAATCCCTGGATCGAACTTAAGGTTCATTCAGGAGCAAATGGTCATTAAGGCTCAACCTTGTACCAGGTTCTTACTAGTTCCTGGGAATACAAAGATAAATAAGATATGGTTGATAAAGGAGCACAGTTTAGTGAAGGAGATAGAAATAATAACAAATAATGTAATACAGGGCATGTAGAATATTAAAATAGAGGTGTGTCTCAGGTATTACTGGAAACACAGTAGAAGGAGCAGTTAACCCTGCCTGAGGTTTGGGATATTGGAAAGGGGTAGGAATGAAAGGAGAAGTGGCCAAGGTTTTATGGAGAAAGTGATGAATTAAAGAGTTTATTAGGTAGAAAAAGGGAGAAAAGAGGGAGTTTAAAAAAGGTTATAACATGAAGATGTGAAAAAATTGAATGAATAAATGTTCATGAATTGCTTGATGGCAAGATGTTTGTAGGTTATTCAGCTAGAAAGGTAGATCAGAGTCAGGTGGTGAAGTTCTTTATAGACCATGTTTAGGAATATGGATGTTACTGTATTTCCCCATGTATGAGACGCTCCCATGTATAAGACGCACCTTAATTTTGGGGCCCGAAATTTGAAAAAAAAATGTATTACATAAAGTTATTGAACTCAAGTTTTATTCATCATAAAATTCATGCAACTCCTCATTACTTGTAGGAAATGCAAGTAAAAAAATCTACAACCACTGTATAAGACACACCCAGTTTGTAGACCCCAAATTTTTGAAAAAGGGTGCATCTTATACATGGGAAAATACGGTATCTTGTGTGCCAGAGTGTTACAGGGTCTATCTAGATAGATCATCTTAAAGAATGAAGCTGGTCAGGTGTGAAGCAGTTGGTAGTGTTGGAGATTCTAGTAATCCAAACAGCATGGACCTTGTTTAAAGGATTTATGTAAGAAATGTTCTGTAAAGTTTAAATTCAAACTGGAATAAAATGAAATACTATCTAGGTCAAATAAACCCGTCAAATGCAAACTGCAAGTGCCACTTTGTAGTACCTTCAATGTAAGAGCCTGGTATAGGATAATAAACAAGGAAAAGCTGTAAGATTTTGAAGCATTTCTAAAGAAGTACCATATAAATACAATGAAGAGGTGAGATCAGGCTGGAGATGAGAACATAGCGAAAAGGTTAGTGTGGTAAAAGGTTATCTAGGTAAAATGTTCCAGCAGGTCGCCAATGTTTTCAAACAAGGTAGCTGAGACTTGTTGGCTGCTCAGTTCCTCTACTGTTCAGCTGCCAGCATTGATAATACCCTCTTCCCAGCTCCATCCATCACATTGCGCTCCCCATCTTCACTGTCTGTTTGTCCTACTTCTCTGTGTGTGAACAAGGTTTTGTTTTTCATTTGCAGGTTTTGTTTGTTTGTTTCTCCATTGGCACAGATTCTTAGATTAACACTGTGTGATGTTTCATAGAAGGGTTCTTCTTTTTCACCTGTAATTTAGCACTTCTGCATCTGGCTACTGCTCCCAACATCACACTCTGTGAAGACTCACCAAAGCAAGATACTGGTTTTAGTTTACAGTTGTCTTTAAAGCCTGATACTGGTCAGGATCTAAGCTTAGTCTTGGATGGAGAACCTCCATTTTTCTATTTATACCATTTTAGTTAGTGTAACCATCAGAAACATTGTGCATTTGTTAAAATTGTTCCTTAGCTAAGTAATTTTATTATTGGAGCCTTCCTGGTGGTGTTTGTCTAGCTTTTCTTTAGGTTCTACCACCTAAAATGAACAAACGTTATCATTTTACCATATTTATGTTGCCTTTTTTTTTTTAATTGGGGAGTTGGGGGATGGGAACAGTGCTGGGGAATTGGGGGAAGGGGAACAGACAGGTTGCTGTCCTTTTTTTTTGTTCTTCGGTCTAGTTATGGAGGACGTTGCTTCACTGGCCCAAGTTGGCACCATCATTGCACTCTTCCTGGGCAAGGCAGATCAGTCACCGGCTCCTGGACGGCTGCTCACCGTGGCTGCTGGCCGCTCACGCTGGCTGCTGACTACACACAGTAGCCCATGGCAACCCACTGCCACAGGGGCTGCAGCCTATGCCATCGCTGGCGACTCATGGCAGCCCAGCTCCAGGTTGAGCTGTTGTTCAGCATCTTAGCTGTAGAGGGCAGTGTCACTGGCCCTCATATATGGGATCCGAACCGGGGCCCTCTGGCGTCCCAAGCCAGCTCTTAACCAACGGGCCACTCGACCGGCCCTTATGTTGCTTCTTGTATCCTATTTCTTCCCTTATTTAGCTGGGATCTATACATTGTAAACAGTCTTTATATGTCTAAAACCATTTCTTAAATGTAGTTTAGGCAGGATAAAACTAGAGGGTGGCAGCTATATTCCCTGAGCAACTTGAAGATCATTAGCTTTGTTGTTTTCTTAGGCTCTGTTATTGCTCATGAGAAGTTGCTGTCAGTATAATTATTCCTGTTGGTAACTTTGCTTTTATGATTTTTCTTTTTATTCTTGCTGTTTATTCATTAATATACATTTTCTATCTAAGAACTCATACCTTTCTTCAAGTCCGGATTCTTTGCCTTTTCAAAACTTTAGTATTTCCTCTGCCTCCCACTTTTCTAAACTACTAGAATATCTATTAGGTGTATGTACTTTTAATTTATCTTGTATACCTTTTACTTTCTTTTCAAGTATTTTTTATCACTTTATTTCTCTGTGCTACATTCTAGGTCAGTTTCTCTGTAATATTTTTCATTGGACAACTCTCTTTGGACAGATGTATAGGTGAATCACTAGGTAAAGAGTTTATGACTGGTGACCTTTTATGTTATGTATGTATTTAATTAAATGAAATAGGAGGGACAGGTCATCTGCTGATAGTAAGGGATTCCGAGGTAAAATGAAAGATATAGAAAGTAGTGAAGGTCACCAAATGAGTCTATCATTCATTTCTTGGTTAAAAAGCTCTTATCTAAGATTTTTAAAACTAAAAATGTAAGTAAAATAATTGATAATCATTTTTTATATTATCCATAAGAATCAAACAGAACTTAGTTGTATTATCTGAAGATGTAAGGTTTTTTTTGTTTTGTTTTGTTTTGATTTTACTTTGTATTGGCAGAAGATAAAGAAGAGAGGTCTGAGAGTTAGAAGACCTGTATTTCAGTCTTGGTGCTGCCAGAGGTTTTGATTAGCTACCTTTGCCAGTTTTTGGTTGTTTATTTAAAGATTTTATAGGGGAATTGGGGAGGGGAACAGTGTTGGGGAATTGGGGGAGGGGAACAGACAAGTTGCTGTCCTTTTGTTCTTCAGTTTAGTTGTGAAGGACGCCACTTCACTGGCCCATGTTGGTATTATCATTGAGGCAGATCAGTCGCCGGCCACTGGATGGCCGTTCACGGTGGCTCTTGGCAGCTCAACGCTGGCTGCCAGCTGCTCACACCGGCTGCCAGCCACTCACGGTAGCTTATGGCAGCCCACTGCAGCTTCACTGCAGCCTACCCCTTTTCCAGCGACTCATGGCAACCCAGCTCCAGGTTGAGCTGTTGTTCACCATCTTAGCTGTAGAGGGCACAGTGTCACTGGCCCTTCATGTGGGATCCGAACCGGGGCCCCGTTGCTCAGAGCTGGCATCCATAGCCAACTCTTACCCAACGTGCCACTCGGCCTGCCCCTTTGCCAGGTTTTTAAGCTTGTAAAATCAGAATAATAGAATGTACCTTGCCTGTTTTTCAGTACTGTATGGTTTTTATGAAGATAGTTGAGATGGTTGATTACAAAAATGTTGAAAACTATAACCATTGCTTATAAGATATGGAGATGCAAAAATAGTGTAACTCATACATTTATATAATTTTGGAAGTGCCATCCGTATGCTTATTTTCTTCAAATGAAACTGGATAATATGCTAGAAGTATAGTATTAATTTTTGGAGAAGATAAATGTGTGCTTTTCTTTTTAAAATAGTCACCAGTTGTAACTATTTCACTTTACATGGTTTATTCCAATGAATTAACTTGCAAAATTATTGTTAGAAAAATGTGTGGATGAAATATTAGTCACTTAAATTAGATCATATCCGTATTTAACATCTGCATTTGAATAATCTACAGAGTTTTATTGTAGGAGTAACTGCTTTATGTAATCTAAAGCATGTGACATTTTTGTCCCTTTAAATGTATTAGAACCAAACTTTATTAATTTGATTTAAGATAACTTAAATTATATTTAATCTTTTTCCTGTTTGGCAGGCAACCAGATAAACTGGTGGTAGTTTGGACAAGAAGAAGCCGAAGGAAGTCTTCTAAGGTTAGTCTGTTTTCTAAATTTCTTACTCAAAAATTGAATTCAACTTTTAGTCAAATTATTAAGCTTCTCAGGTCCCAGTGTGGAATATTTTAAAATATTACTTGATATTTTGGGTTACTTCTGATTATCTAATCTACTAAAATGATTGATCAGACACTGTAATCTTGTCACTGAAGTTCTTAATATGGGAGCCAGATACCTGAGTTTTGAGTATAGTAGTTATTTAACTTCCCTGTACTAAGGTATCATGATTTAATAATTAAATAGGAACCATTTATTAAGTTGTACATAGGATTAATTTATTCAGATTCCAAGAGGGCACACTGAGGAATATTGTCACCTGAGTCCCTTGCTGGGTTGCAGTAGAGTAGGAGATGGATATTTCAAACACTTTAATTTTTTTGTGCTGATAGCTTTGTGGGGTGTAGAATAGAATTTTAAAATGTTCAGTAACAATTGTACAGATGTTTTTTTTTGTTTGTTTTGTTTTTTTTTAAAGATTTTTATTGGGGAATTGGGGGGATGGGAACAGTGCTGGGGAATTGGGGGAAG
>NW_017731352.1:4308374-4312438 GCF_001890085.2 Hipposideros armiger
CTCCAGGTTGAGCTGTTGTTCAGCATCTTAGCTGTAGAGGGCAGTGTCACTGGCCCTCGTATGTGGGATCCGAACTGGGGCCCTCTGGCGTCCCAAGCCAGCTCTTAACCAATGCACCACTCGGCCTGCCCTGGAATATTTTCTTATCTACTTATATATGAAAAAGGGGTTCTGAAAATAGACTTAGGGTCTTCTGTCAGTCTTGCTAACTGGGTCTTAAACTTTGTAGAAAGGAACTATATAATATCATCTACTAAGTATAATAGATGAATATGACTACAACTATAAACATTAGAAATAGTCCTTAAATGTCAACAGAAAGTGAAACCCCTTTTTAATAATTAGATACCAGTTATTTTTTTAAGAGTGTTATGAAACGTATTAAAATACTTTAGATTATAGGTCAATTCAGAATTTGAGGTTAAGTACACTTTTTTATTTAGTTCCATTTTTAAAAGTCAAGTAATTTTTCCTTTAGGTCCAGGATCTTTTTCATATTGTGTCAAATATTAATTGAATCTAGATGTTGAAATATAAACCTGAAATGCAAAAATGAGGCTACAGGTTTATTTTTTTCAGTATGTATTATTTTCTAGAAAGAATCATTTCTTGTTGGACTAGTTTTTGAGTTGTGATGCTCTTAATATTTTAAATCCCTTCTGTATATTTTAGAATCATTATGTTTTCTCTTGAAATATTATAGATGTACTTCTTTTGAAAGTTTGTGAGAACACACAGTGTGTGTTAAGCTTATTTCAGCATATACATAGCATGTTTATGTATTTATATATAAGTGCTGTTTTATAAATTGTATGCAACAGCTAAATAAGGACATAAAAATTACTTCCAGAAACTGTGGAGGAAAATGGTTAAGATATTATTGTCAAAGTTAATAAGCAAATAACTATTTTTTTACTCATGAGAAACTCAAGATTCATGACATTTTGGAATTATTATAAAGAAAAAACAAAAAACTTGTCCCTATCTATTTTTTTTAATTAGCTATCATTATATTAAATCCAAAGACTAGAATCATTGTTTTCTTCTGTAATACTCTTCTGTTTTCTAACATTTTTTTCCTTAAAATATGGATTATTTGCTGCTAAATACCATTGAAATCACTAAGGCGAAACAGACTGCTGCAACCATTGGCCAAGAAAATATTCTAGGTTTTAATTTTAAATAGGTTTTTTGAAAGAGTTTGAGCTACACAATTACTAGTTTTTGAAAATCAGGTATATAGCTTACTATTTATCTTTTCTGATTCTGAGTATACCTACTTTTTTTTATATTGGTGCATTAAAATTTAGAACTGACACCCAGCTATTAGATTAGACAGTAAAATAATCAGTAAAATAATAAGGCACATTGTATTATTTAATTTAAAGATGAACTCTCAGTTTATTGCTCACTTTCTTTGGGTACATGTCTATTTTTATAGCTAAATATATAAAGAGCTCATTGCTGAATCATTTTTTATTGAGAAAATAATTACCACGGCTATTAACACAGTATGCAGCTTCGCTTTTCTTAAGTCATGGCATTTATAACAGATTTTGTCAGGCTGCAGTTGATTTGTATGTACTTAAATAAAGTATTTTTTTCAGTACAACGGGTGATAATAGGAAGCAGGGCAACTACGTTAGACCAGAAAAATTATGGCAGAATAGTCTGTGGTTTAAGTCCAGTTGTTTGTTTGTTTGTTTGTTTTTTAATTTTATTGGAGAACAGTGCATTTTTCCAGGACCCATCAGCTCCAAGTCAAGTAGTTGTTCCAATCTAGTTGTGGAGGGAGCAACTCAGTGGCCCATGTGGGGATCGAAACGGCAACCTTGGTGTTGTGAGCACTGCCCTCTAACCAACTGAGCTAACCGGCCATCCCTTAAGTCCAGTTTTTGAACTAGAAATTTAAGCTTGCAGAGAGATGGGAGAATTCCAAAGGGAAAGCACAGCTTTAAAATGCTCACTAGCCTTTTGATGGTATTGCTACTTTTACTTCCTTGTTCTCTGATTGTGCTAGTCTTTAAAATGTGCTATGATATAAAGAGGGGCGGATACAGCTGCAGAACTTGTCTTGTGGTGTTGATGTTGGCAACTGTAAGATAACTTTATATATGATATCTTAAACCTTTGGGTATATGCAGTTTTATAAATTGGAAATTATCAACTGTATGACAGTTATAAATTTTCAGTGAAATATTTGATTTTGTTGGGATCAGAAATAACAAGTGAGTGAGTACTCTGTTTCATTCCATATTAGGTACAAAATATAAAATAAAATATTATAAAATAAAGACATTTTGTAAAGTCAGTACCCAAAATTGAGAAGTGCTGCCTTTTTCCTAGGCCTGCCTTTGGCACATGCCAAAGAATCTGTGATGTGACTAAAAAGTGAGAAAAATAGTGTAAGGGGAACAAGATAATGTGGTCTACTCCTTTCTACCATTATCTGTACTAGGATGCTGGCAAATAATTAAATAACCTGCCTTTCGTTACTACATTGAGGAGCTAAATAGCCATATCTGTGTTTCTGTGCCTAATAATTTTATAGGGAAATCCTTTCTGTTACTCTGAATGAAAATTGATCATGGTTCTTTTAGTGCTGATGTTTGCCAATATAATGTGCTTTTTCTATATCAAGTTCTTAAGAACCTAAATTACTGTCCCTGTGGATTTGTACAGTTAGATGTTTATTACCATAGCTATTTTTAGTTACCTGTATTAGACTTTTCGTTGTTTTTCTAGCTTCAGATTCTTGAATTCTATTTGAGGTAGAAGTTGTAGTAAGCTCTTTGAAAATAGGACTGCCCTTTTTTTTTTCATGTTTGCCAGTATGTACCATCCTGTTTACTCGCTAGTATAATTTACTGGTCCTTTCTGCCTAATATATAATAATTAGTAAATATTGTAAGGCTGGGATTGCCAGCTACTCAGCTGGACTAATTTATATTGTTATAATATCTTAGCTTAGCCAGGTTGTACAGTCCCTGAAAGGAATATTAGAAAGCCAGAGTTCTAAGTTAGTTGAATCTTTTTTTCATTGGGGAGAGTGATACAATGGTTAGAAAATGGCAGCATACTAGTAATTTGGGAACTAGCACCCTTCCATTTTTTTTTTAAGATAGTTTATTAAGCAGATTGTATTTTTGTTTGTCCAGCAATGTAATTACCTTCCCTAATTCAAGACTGAGGATTGAAAGAGATCATTTGCAGAGGTTCTCAACCTTTCTAATGCTGCGACCCCTTAATACAGTTCCTCATGTGTGGTGACCCCCAACCATAAAATTATTTTCGTTACTACTCTGTAACTGTAATTTTGCTACTGTTATGAATTGTAATGTAAATATCTTTTTGTTTTCCGATGGTTTTAGGCAACCCCTGTGAAAGGGTCGTTCGACTCCCAAAGGGGTCGCGACCCACAGGTTGAGAACCGCTGATTTAGAGCACCAACATTAGGGCACCTGAGGAAATGACCTGAAATCATTATCTCCTAACTCTGCCCAATTGTTAAGTGGTCGCCACATTACCTGCTTTTCCCACTTTTGATCTCTGTGTCATACACTTAAAACCTTAGGGATAGAAGACTGTTTTCTTGACTTCTGTGTGAATCAGGGATAGAGCTGGACATGATGTTGGTTTGGATGAAGAACTCTGAACTTGGAAATCATGGAGTCTGGTTCTTCTACTGATTACAAGCCTTTACTCTGATTGTTTCAGTTTCCTTGTCTCCACCTGGATTAGATTTCCTAAAGATATCTTCAGGTCTAAAATTCTTCTGTGGTCATTTTTTTTTAATATGCATAATTTTATTACAAAACCTTTTTAAAAAACAAAATGCAACATTTTAAAAAACCCAAAATTTACTATTGATACTAATTTCTATAAGTTTGCTGTACTACCATACACAAGAAATTAAAGAAACCATTAAATATTTAGAAACATTTAACATCAGAAGCCTTAAAATCTAACTATGTAGTAGCCCCTCAACAAGCTATAACCTGCATTTTTTTTTTTAAAGATTTTTATTGGGGAATTGGGGGGATGGGAACAGTGCTGGGGAATTG
>NW_017731352.1:4313393-4386985 GCF_001890085.2 Hipposideros armiger
CCAGGGTGTTCACTTTTGATCTTTGGGTGATGTTCAGAGCAAAACAGGAAGAAGGCAGATGGAGGCCTTTTAGGAGCATTGGGATCTTTTTTCTGTCCTTTCTTATCACCTTTGGGAGGAACATAATTTTTCATCTTCCTGTCATAGCGAGCTTTGTCACTTTTTGCCATATCTTCGAATTTTGATTTTTCCTTTGCAGACATGGTCTTCCATCTCTCCGAACATTTCTTGGAGAATTCGGCAAAATTGACGGAAGAGTCTGGGTGTTTCTTCTTGTGCTCTTCCCGGCAGGTCTTGTGCTCTTCCCGGCAGGTTTGCACGAAGAAGGCATACGAGGACATCTTGCCCCTCGGCTTGTTGGGGTCTCCTTTACCCATGGTGACAGACAGCGTCCACCTGGGGGTAGCTTTTCCTCAGTGTTCCGCAGAACTGCAGGACTCCACAGGCGCTGCCTTCACTCGGCTCCTGGCTCCAGCGTGAGCTGGTTTATCACTAACACAATCTTCAGCCTTTTGTTTTGCAGAGTTCTCCGTGCCACCTGTGGTCATTTTTTCTCATTAAGAATTTTACTAGGACTCTATCTTTTCTGATGTGACTAATAAGAAAAGTTGTTATTCAATTCTTCTATGTTTCTATTATGTGGGAAAGGGCTATGAAAATATAATCATGGGAAGTTTGAATAGACCAGAGAAATAGCCTGATCTGCCACCATAATACATGAGAATTAGAATTGTCATAAGTCTTCAGAATTAAGTATATAGAATATGTAAAGTGGAGTTTTGATTAAGGATTATTTAAGTGGGCAGAAATTTACTTTTCAAAGTGGAGATTGTTTATTTTGTGGAGTTTTTGTTCTAGCACTGTCAGTAGGCATGGAAATAGGCGGGGGAATAGAGAAATCTCTAGAGGTGTTTTTTAATCAACAAAACTCAGTTCTTTACCTTTGGCTACAGTGTGCTAAATCTCTCATGGTGAGTCTACTTCCCTTTTCTTCCCTGAAGTTTTGTGATGGGGTGTAGTGGAGAGAGAATAGAGTGAGAATTATTGACAATTTATGAGTTGGATTGGGAGGATGCTGCTAAACCTGTATCTTTTGCTGGTATTTTAACAAGATCTGATAAGGTTTGCATGGACATATGTTTCCATGTCTTGGTTCTGTCTCAGTTCCATTTCCCGGGTTCAAATCCAACTTCTGCCACTTACTTGCTATGTAATCTTGGGCAAATTTGTGCCTCAGTTTCCTCATCTGTTAAATCTGCTCCCTCTCATGCATCTGCACTCATATACTCTTAACTTTGTTCCTGTTATGGAAGAATGGTCTGCGTTCTTGGCAAAGGCCAATCTGTCTCCTTTTGTACTGTTTAGGACATTACTCTAGCAATTCTTTCTCGTCTGCATCATTACATTTTCCTTCTTAAATCTGCAGTAATACCTTGGTTTGCGAGCATAATTTGTTCCGGAAACAAACTACTCGTATTACAAGACATTGCTTGTGTACCCCGTTAAAATGTATTAGAAATGTTTGCTTATCTTACAGAACACTCACAAATCGAATTACTTGCAATCCAAGGTTTTACTGTATTTCCCATCAGCATAAAAATATTTTTCTCTTTTTAAAAAAATTTCCCCGACACAATTTCTTCCACTAGCACCAACTTATTTCTCACTTCTCTTATAGCAGAACACCTCAGAGGAGTTGAGTGTACTTGCTGTCTTCAGTTTCTTTCTTTCTATTCTCTCTTGAACCCGTTCCAATCCAGTTAGGCATTTGCCCTCATCACTCTACTGAAGTTGCTCTTGTGAAATGAGTAATAGCTTCTGCTTTGTTAAATCCAGTGGTCATTTTCAGGCCTCATCCTATTTGACGTATCACCAACATTTGGCACAGGTGATTGTTCCTTTTTCTTTGAAACATTTTATTCACTAGAGTTTCAGGATATCACATGCCTCTGGTTTTCCTTCTACGTTACTGACCCCCCTTTGCTCATTCCTCCTCATTTCGTTGACCTGTTCATGTTGTGCTCCAAGGTTCAGTGCTTGAGCCTTTATAGTCTCTATCTGTACTCATTCCCTTGGTGTCACAACTACTCCTCAGCTTTAAGCATCACCTGTATGCTAATGACGCCCAAATTTATAACTCCAGGCACATATATTCAGCTGCCTATTTGAAGATCTATACTTGACTATCTAATGGGCACCTCCGATTTAATGTGTGTAAAACTGAGTTCCCGACCTTACTTCCGAAACCCGAACCTCCTGCAGTCTTACCTATCTGTTAATAGCCATTGCTTTCTTCTAGTTTCTCAAGGGCAAAGGCCTTAGAATCAGCCTTGAATACTTTCCCTCTTATAATCAGACAGCAAATCTTGTTGGCTGTATCTTGAAAATATAAAAATATTTTTGGAATCTAGTTATTTTGTACCATCTTTCTACCACCCTAAGCCAAGTCACTATCAGTTCTCCCCGTGTTTATTGCAGTAGCTTCATGCTTGGTCTCCCTGTTTCCTCTCTTACGTCTGGACGCTAATCTTGATATATTAGTTGGAGTGAATCTGTTAAAACATAATTTAGATCATCATTCCTCTGCTTAAAGCCCTCTAGTGGTTTCCCATCTCCTTTAAATTACAAGCCAGGATCTTCGCAGTTGACCTCCCAGGGCCTCACATAGCTAGGCCCTCCATTATTTGTTGGCCGTGTCTCCTACTGCTCTCCTCTTTGATGGCTCTGCTTCAGCCACATTAGCCTCGTTGTTATCTCACTGCCTCAGCACTTTTCCAGTTGCTGTTCCATCTCCCTAGAAAGCTCTTCTCATGTATTTACATATCTGAATCTTATACCTTCTTAAGGCCTTCTCTTAAATGTTACCTTCTCAGTGACACTTTCTCTGACTACCCTATTGAAAATTGTTGCTTTCTCTTGCTCCCCTCCATTCTCCTTCCCTACTTCCATTTTTCTCCATAGCACTTACCTCTGCCCAACATAGTATATATTTTACCTTTTTTTTTTTTGTTGTCTGTCTCTTCCTACAATACTGTGAACTTCATTCACTAAGGCAGATTGTTGTTTTACAACTCCAGTGCCTAGACAGTGCTTGGTAGATAGTATCAATTGAGTGAGTGAGTGAGTGAATGAATGAATGAACGAATTGTAGCTACCTCATAGGGTTCTTAGGCTAGTTAAATGAGTTAAACGTAAGTAAATTTCAAACACGGACTGACATATAGAAAGTGCTCCATATGTGTTAGCTTTTATTGTCACCTTCATGGCATGTCCATGAGCAGTCCTTCAGCCCATAGAGATGAAGCCTTAGTTGAGGTGTCTTGGCATACCTAATCTTTCATCAACTTTGGCTGGAAATGCCACCACAAGGAAGAATTATAGTGGTAAACCACAAAATTTTTTTTTTTGGGGGGGACAGGGTTCGTTCTTTAGGAAGCCTTGATAATCAAGATTTACAAGTAAAAAAATCTTTAAAATCTTAAGTACTAGAAGTATTAACTGCAAAAACTGCTTTCTTCTTTACTTGTTCCAAATAAACATTAACAGTCTAATGGGAAATGAATTTAAATGAAAAGTATACAATTAATTTTTCCTTCTAACAAGTGAATTTGCCTGTAAGTTCCTAGATCACAAAAATAATTTTTAAAATGTCTCCTAATAAAATTTTTATCCAGTCACAAATAGTAGCTTTTGAAAATATGACACAGTTCATTTTTGCATATTCTTTTGTGTGTGTGGGGTGGGGGGAGAGGGTGAAGGTTTGTTTACAGATAGTTATCTACAGATAGCTGTCATGTCATATAGTTTATATGACATGGCCCAAGTTTAATTCTTGAAAAGTGTTATTTGACTAATTTTTTGTTGCTGTTGTTTCAGGGAGACTGCAGATCTAATGGATAAATAGGGTCAATATAGTTTTTGTAAATTATTAATGTCGCATTTCCTGTACTTCATATTGAAGCCATTATTTTTATTTTAGGCTCATAGCTGGCAACCTGGAATAAAAAATCCATATCGTGGTGTTGTAGTGTGGCCTGTTCCTGAAAACATTGAAATCACTGTGACACTTTTTAAGGTAAGTTTCATTTTTATAAGTTAAAGAATTTATTATTATATAAACATGGTTCTAAATGACAGAATATTTCAGTATTCATTGTTCCATACATTTGGGTCCAGCCTGGTACCTTAGTGTGCATTGTTTTTAGGGATATAGCAGTTTATTAAGAATGCAAGGGCATCAGGGTATTTCATGGTTTATAAAGTCAGAATAATTTAGGAGTCCTTTTGAACTTGTTACAATTGAGATCAGTTGGAATACTTCTTTTACTACTTCCTACATTCTACCCATAAGAAACTTTAAAGTGCTTTTCCTGTGGAGAGCTGAGGTGTGTGGAATTCTTAGTTCTGAGCCTCACTTTGTTAATCTTTTTTGACTAATAACAAGATATTTTTATAAATTAGTATTTGATAAATATTTTAGTGATGTTAGTATAAGAAGGTAAGTTTTAAATTGATATTTGGTAAATATTTTATTGATATTAATATTTAATAAATACTATAGCTTAAAAGCAAAATTCCAGTTATAAATTCAGAGCACAAACCAAAAGCATAGCTGTGCATATACCTACCTGCTTATTTTATAAGCATGTTTCTTTCTTGAAAGTCTTCCATATTTCTTGAAATATTATAAAGTATTTCTTGTACATATGGTGATTAAGCACTAGAATATTTACTTTCCTAACCAACTTCTTACATACACCCCCCCAAAAAAAAAATGGTGGGGCCAATTATGTCCCAGTTTTAGCCTCTTTGAAAGTGGTGAAATTAGAAAACAAATGCTTCATTTCTTCTTTGAATTATTCTAATTGTATTGGAAGTTATTTTTGCAGGACAGGAGGAAGAAGGCATCTCATTAAACATAATTTACTAACATGAAGTTTGTGAAACTCCACTAAATATTTCAGGACATGAAATTTAAGTAGAGCAATGTTACATGGCTTAGCAGTGGTTCTCAACCTGTGGGGTCGCGACCCCTTTGGGGGTCAAATGACCCTTTCACAGGGGTCGCCTAAGACCATCGGAAAACAAAAAGATATTTACATTACGATTCATAACAGTAGCAAACTTACAGTTATAGAGTAGCAATGAAAATAATTTTATGGTTGGAGTCACCACAACATAAGGAACTGTATTAAGGGGTCGCGGCATTAGGAAGGTTGAGAACCACTGGCTTAGAGTATGAAATCACTGTGTAAAAAAGTTGCTTTTGATTTTGTGATCCATTATATTCATTTATTCAGAAACTACTGCAGAGATCAATAGAACAAAACAATATGATGAATGTTAATGCACTGATGCAAGAATGGAATACTACTTTTAAATGCTCTGTTTCATTTATTCTATTTTACAAAATATTCTTAACACTTTGTGTATATTTTAGTTTTTATATTACTGTTACTGACGTTATAACATTACTTGATTACGCTTTTCATATATACAAATACTTGATTTTCCCAGGGAGAAATAAGGGGTGAGACAGTAGCTCCTCTTATTTTTTTCAGAAGGATCAGAACCATCCTATTGCCCTTCAGTTAGCTGTCTTAAAAGCTTGTTATTAAAACCCCCTAATCCTTATTTTTTCTACTGGAATGGTACAGTAAGCTTGGAAGTTAACCGTGAGACTTTTGGAGTGTTTGATTTAATTCTCACAGTAACCCTAAGATTCTATAATTATTTTCATTGCAATGATAAGGAAACTGAGACTGAAGAAGAAAGTAACTGACCCAGTCATACTGTGATTTAGCCCTGTTCTTTCTTCTACACCCTACTGCCCATGCTGTAATAAAAACGTCTATGAATATAGACTGCAACAGCAAGGCCTCTGACATTCTTGAGGAAGACTTTTAAGTAATCTTTTGAATGTTTTTGTTTAGTCTGTTGTTTATATTGGTAAAGAAAATGAACATACATGGTTATACAACTTAAAAAATAAGATAATAGAGAACAAGGGGTTAGAATATAGGTGATAAATAGCTGACAGCCATGTCTTTGGGGAAAGGATATGTGCTAACTGAGTGATTCTGAATTAAAAGTGGCTGTTGAAATGTGTTACTTGGAAGATTAGGAAATAAGTGTAGTTTTCAAGTACTGATGAGAATGTTCAGCATATCTGTATCATTGAACTTTTATGGCTTTGAGTGTTAGTCCGTAGAAAAAAACCCCCAAATACCCCTTCCTTCCCAGTTTGCTGTATTACACATTTCTGTTCAGTTGTGCTCTTGAGGCAACCTTGTGATTATTTAAAATATTTAAAGAATATTTTCAACCCACACCTTTATCTTCTTAACTCCCCCATCTCTCCAAAATTCTAATAGAAAAGCAGAAACGTAAAACAAACAAAATAACTTTTCATTCTTTCATGGTAATTTTTGGATTTTGTTTTTGAACAGCATTTATAATATTCAAGTGGAAATTTTTTTTCATATTTTACCCTTTTACTTATATTAAAGTCTCACAATTCATTAATCTTCAAATTTGCAAGTAGGAAAGGACTACTCTAACTAAACTTTTTGTCTGAAGTAGTCACAGAGATGTGCTCACGAAGTGCGTTTTAAAGTAGTTTACCAGTATGTTCCCTTTTTCTGTGATTTAACCAGATATTAATTCATTTAGCCTGCATGCTTGTTTTTGAAATTTGAATTAGATTGAAATAGCTGTTTCTAGTAAATGGAAAAAAAAAAAGGCTTCCTAGGATTTTGAGAAGGAAAATGGCTCTCTTTAAGCCATTTTCATTTTTTCTCTTTACTGCAGTGGTAAAAAAGGAGACTCTAGCAGCGGTTCTAAAACTTCCTAATGCCGCGTGACCCCTTAATACAGTTTCTCATGTTGTGGTGACCCCCAACCATAAAATTATTTTCGTTGCTACTCTATAACTGTAATTTTGCTACTGTTATGAATCGTAATGTAAATATCTTTTTGTTTTCCAATGGTCTTAGGCGACCCCTGTGAAAGGGTCGTTCAACCCCCAAAGGGATCGCGACCCACAGGTTGAGAACCGCTGCTCTAGAGGGTAGAGAGTAGGATACAAAGAAGGCTTAATTGATTCAAGCTGGAAGCAATCTTCATTACAAATGTTTTTGTCTGGTCAATAATGTAGTTAATTATGTAGCTATGCCATTTTAAAGTCTTGAAAATGAACATTAACTATTGCTCTTGTACATCTTTTTGCTGACTTTGCCCTACAGTTGTGTCCCTTGGTCCCACTGAAATTACTCTTTTAGGGGTACTACATCAGTGTTTTAAAAACATGTTTTCTCTGCTTTGAGAATTAATGGATGTAATATGTAAGGCATTGTTCAATATTTGTTAACTTATGACATATTTATTAATTCATTCATCAAATATTCTTGAGAGCCCCATGTGTGGCCAACACTTTTCTAGGTCCTGGGTACACAGTGGTAAAACTGAACCAACAATGTGGCTAAAAATAAGACAGACCTGCAAGTGTAACAGAGTTTTAATACTTAGTAGTTGTTCTCTGTGGGACAGTACATCTTTAGGTCTGTTTTGTGTTCTATTAAATAGGAATAAAAATAGTACCCATTTCATGAGTTGCTGTGATGATTAAAACACAGCACAATAGCTGGAGCGAGTGTGTGCTCAGTAAATATTTTGTATTGTTATTATTATTATTATTATTATTATTATTATTAATTGTACTAGCTGTGCTGTAGCTATGCTGCATTTCTCAACAAAATGAGGGGATAGGCAAGGAGGGTGGTAAGATGTCTTTTTCGTCCACCTTGTGTCACACTTTATTACTTGGTCTCTAAAGTAGCACTGTTTGTGCTCTAAATTCCTCATGGAAAAGCTCCTTCAACCTATATTGATAGTATTCTCTCTCCATAAACCTACTTCATGGGCAGGGCCAGGCTGGGAAACAGATATCAAGTAGAACTCTCTCTCTTTGTTTCTCTTCTACCTTTCGCTACCTCCCCATTCCCATTACCACCAAAGAAACTCCTTTTGGGCAGGTTTTTATTTGTGTTATTTTACTTATAGAAATAGGTGCCTCAGGTACAGCTCAGAATCAGCCATCCACTCTGCTATTATAGTAAAAAAATAAAAAATAAAGAAAGAAAGAAAAAAGTAAACAGATAAAGAAGTAACCACAGAATTTTGAATTTATCCCATAGTTTGTAGGGAGTCATTAAAGAAATCTGAGTTGGTTAACATGGTCAGAACTGTGGTTGGGAGAATTGATCTGTGCACAAGACAGATTGAAGGGCAGAGAAACTGAGAATGCTGTAGGCGCAAAGTGGTAAGGGCCTGCACTGTGGTGATAGAAACAGATTAATAATAAACTAAAATGGAATCAGTCATGAAGTAGAGGCTCCCTAACAGAAGCATGTGAGACCTGAGACCCAGTAGGGGAACAGCAGAACCCGCCCCAATCTCTGTGTGCTCACTCACACTTAGAGTAGAATGTTGAGCCAAAAGCTTCCTTCATCCATCCCCCACCTCTAACACATGGAATTGAATTTGAATAACTTAATTGCATTATGATGAGACCTCCCACTACTTTCTTTGTTTTATGTCTTATACTCTGTTGCCTTTTTCCTTTATTTATTCTAATATCTGCAGAAATCCTATACCATCCTACGTAGTCCAGATGCTTTCTCTCTCATAAAGCTTTTCCTGTTCATTCCTGTAAGAGGTGATGTGTTGTTTTCTAATATGGTAAAAACATGTATTTCCTTCATCATACATTTATTTAGATTAGTTTTTTTTTTTTTGGTCTTCAAAGGCAAAGAAAACTATGTTTGAATCCACACAACACCTCTATACTCCGTTATCAATAAGTACCTAGTAAATATTTGTAAAATAAGTACTTGCCAAAGTATGCCTCATCATTTTTTTTTTTTTTAAGTTGCATTTGGTTGTAGGATACATTACCCTTCCTCAGGTTTTGAGGCATTTCCAGGATTAATGGGAGTGGCGGGAATGAAGAGTATCCACAGCCATGCCAATCTGCCATTATGTGTAGATTGTCAAGTCCTTTGAAGCGCTTTGAAATTCCAGATGTTTATATAATCTCTGCACCGAAGAAAACCGTGCCTCAAGTGGTACTTTTAGTTTAAAATACAGGTATAAAAATGACGGTAGGGCTTTATAGAAGCATCCAGAATCTTAATAAATGCTTCTTAATAGCTCACTCAGTAAATTATCTATTTCTGATTGGGTTTCTTTTTATCTTGTCATCTATGCAGTGATGGAAGATAGTGATATGCATCAATATAAATAAAATAGAGAATTTCTCAATGTTAAATAATGCTTTACATTTAGAGAAATTATGGAAGTTCCATAAAAGTAGGCCATTCTGCCTCTCCCTTTTTAAAAGTTGGTAAGGCTAAAGGCAAGGCTGCCTGCATTTTATTAATTGGATTGGATTAAAGAAATGTATTTCAACTTAATTTTGGGTTTGTTACAGGATCCTCATGCAGAAGAATTTGAAGATAAAGAGTGGACATTTGTCATAGAAAATGTAAGCTAATGGCAAATTTTGTTACCTTTCACATTTTTAACTATATACATCACTAAGGCATACTAGCATTTTGGTGGTAGGAGAAATGCTGCCTTCTGAAAATTAAATAGTGATTTGTTGCTTTTAGAATTTTTTTAATGAAATGACAGCCAATAGCAGAATTATTTGTAAGAAGTACTTCTGTTTAAACCATAAAAGTAAAAATACTCTTCAATACTGAATTATATATATACTGTATGTACTTTTGGGGGGAGCTTGAGGGAAAGACCATGTCATATTCATCTTTATCTGTTCAGCATCTAGCATGGTGCTTCTTACATAGCAAATTTCATTTAAGTGTTTGTTGAATGACTCAAGTGACTTGAAATCTTTTCAAAATAAAGTACGTGCTTTAATTCTTTGTTTGGGTTGAGGGATTCTTCTAGATTGGTGCTTTAATAATCATCTTTAAATAATTTACATATTGTGGAATCCCAGGTGGCTAGCTGGCATATAGTGTGTGTTCAGTAAATGTTTTTGAATGGAGATAAGGAAGATACGCAGTGAAAATAGAGTAAAGTAAGAGTGTGGGTTCTGGAGTCACATAGACCTGATTTTCAACCCTACCTTTTTCACTTACAAGCTCTGATCATGTTAAGTTTCTTAGCGTCTTAGCCATAAATGTATAGGATTGTTGTGAGAGTTAAATAATTTCAAAGAATATCAGCTTTTATAAATACTGCCGTCATCTTTGTTGTCATGATCACTGTTAAAGTTCTAAAATACAGTCTTCCTTACAAACTGAGCACAGAGCCTGACTTTGTTTTGTATCTCAGTGATAAAAGGAATCTTATACTTTTCCAGCAGTAACTGGGCCATTTTTAGTCTGGAAGAGCTGCGAAGCTTGGGAGGGAGATCAGGTCCAAGCACTGTAGGATGGCTGCCAAATCCAGCCAGTGTCATTGTGTTAAAGGTTCACACATGTTAACAATTCTGGCCTTTCTGTAGTAATAGATTTGAACTTTATGCTCAGAGTAGCCACTGAAGTTTTAAAAGCAAATAAACTTGGACTTCTTGGAATTGGTTACAGTTCAAAAGCTAGTTTTCATTCTGATATCAGGAGCTTCTTCACATGGATGTTGCTTTAGTTTTCAGTATTCCTGGCTTTGTTATACATCTGAAGTCTCTTTGTTAACTTGATGTATTAAAAAATTGGCCAATTATATTTGGGTTGTAATTAATGATAAAAGTATGTAAAAATTAATTTATATTTGTTTAGAAAGGTATTCTTACTATGCAATTAATTACTCTTAAGCTAGAAATACACCAGTTCCAAATTTCTGAAGAATAGGTTATGAACTAACTAACCCTACTGAAAGGTGAAAATAAAAAAAAATTAAAAAAAAAAAGCTATAAGATAATATATTAGGTTTGAATGCAACAGCATTCAAATCGTAGGATTTTAGGAAAAACCCTTTTATTAAATTCTGTGTTATATATTTGATAAAGGTATTTTAAAGGTCAATAGAGAAATATTAACATTTAAAATAAAACAGATTTTAAATGGGCCATTAGATAAAGAGGTGTGTTTTGGATTATCCTCTCAATTTTGAGGTGTTTCTCAAGTCAAAAAGTATGATTTTTATCGTTTTAATGAAAAATAATATTTATTTAAGCTCAGAAGCTTATTTTTGCTCATTTGTCTACTTTTTACTCAAATGATTGAAGTTGCTAGAAATCTGTTGGGTAAGGGAATGGCTATAGGAAGAAAATGGAAAATAAAATACATTAGCATTCCTTCTCTCCAAATGTTTATTAATAAATTAGATTTATAAAAATCCAATCAGTATAGATGGCTTTTAACTATTATTCATATTGTTTATAAAACTTTATAAAACCAACATTTTAATTGAACTTTTACTAGAGATTAAATTTTACTATGCAATCCAATGATTTTGAAGACCTTATTCTGAATTATGTGATGGATAAAACCACTGGGCTTGTGGAGATTCTCAGCCGTCATGCTTTTTAATAGCTGAAAGATTTTCTACTTCCTTGTCTCTTTGCCACCTCATACTCTTATTTGAAAAAAAAAATACACTTTTCTTTCTCTCATATCATAATAAAGAGAAAACATGAACTTTTGATTGGGTTAGAATTGAGTATAAATCCTGATTTTGTGTCTTCAAAGATGGTGACCTATATTTTAGGACTTAGTTTCTTTATCTGTAAAATAAAGGATTTTTGCTAAGTGACCTCAGAGGGCTTTTCTAGGTTTGTGACTTTGTTTTAATTGCTAGAAATATTTTTATAAACTTTTGAAAAGTACCGTTTTTTTATATCAAGTTTTTGACTTTCAAGTTCATGGAGAATGATGCAGTACTTAAAATAATTATCTACTATAGCATTTTGGAATAAATTCATATCTCCCTAATTTATTTCTTTCATTAAAAACTCCGTATCAATATATGTATTTTCTATATACTTTTATTTCCTAAATGGAATATGACTATTGTTGCAAGTTTTCTCTTCTGAACTTTTTAGCACAATAATTCTTTCTCTTTCTACTTTTTGTTTCTATAATAGTTATTTCCTATGCCAGATTTAAAAAAAATTAAGTTGTGTGAGCAAAAAAGGTGTAGGGGAATAAGAAGTACAAACTTCCAGTTTTAAAACAAATAAAGCACAGGTCTGTAATATACAACATAGGGAATATAGTCAATAGTATCTTAATAACTTTGTGTGGTGACAGGTGGTTACTAGATTTTTTGCAGTGATCACTTTGTAAGGTATATAAATCTTGATTAACTATGTTGTATACCTGACACTCATATAATATTGTATGTCAACTATAGTTCAATTTTTTTAAAGATAGGAAAATTGAATTGTATAAACGTGCTTTTGATATAAAGGAAAATATTAGCCTTTGTAGCAGAAATCTAATTACTTAGCAATGGGTATAAAACAAATTATACCTGTCTTTTAAGAGATAGCCAAAATTTTGGGGAATCTAGGCATTGAAGAGCTAATTTTAAGAAAATTAAAATTAATCAGAATGTGGGAGGAAGGCAGTTTTTCAGTTATTAAAAACGATGACAACAAGTAACAATGCTTGTGAGGAACCCAGTGCAAGAAAATAACATTTATTAGATGAATTTCTTATGATTTTATTATTATTGGCCTATGCCTGTTTTTAGAACAGGGTTTTTTGTTTGTTTGTTAGTTTGTTTTAAAATTTTATTGGGGAATAGTGTGTTTTTCCAGGACCCATCAGTTCCAAGTCAAGTAGTTGTTTTAATCTATTGGGTCGTTGGAAAAGTCGTGAAGCGTTTTTGCAACGAAAAATAGAAAAATACGTCATGACTTTTCTGACAACCCAGTAGTTGTGGAGGGTGTTTTTCCAGGACCCATCAGCTCTATGTCAAGTAGTTGTTTCAATCTAGTTGTGGAGAGCGCAGCTCCTTGGCCCATGTGGGAATTGAACCGGCTACCTTGATGTTATGAGCCTGAGTTCTAACCACTTGAGCTAACTGGCCGCCCCAGCAGGTTTTTTTCAATTAGACCTATTTTACTAGCATCCTGTTTATTTTTAAAAGAGGCTAAAGAGAAAAAAATAAATAATAATCTGTTATACTTACATTGCATTGTATATAGTTACCAGACTTTAGAAGTATTGTGAAATTGTTTTATTCTTAATGCACAGGAAAGAGCATGAATGCATGTGTTTTAACTAAAGCATTTAAAATATATTAACTTAAAAGAGAATATATTAATTTACATACTTTAAATTAGGATAAGTATGACAAATTGTGATCTATCTAATGTCAAAGGATGAGTTCATAGAATTAAAACTAAAACAAAACAAAAAAGGAAAGTAATGTACTCTTACCTGGAACTAGACTAGAATTGGGCAGAACTTACTTTCTTTCTGCCTGGACCAACTGCTATATAGTGAAAGGAATAAATGAATTTTGAGAATTGTTTTTTTCTTTCCTATCCAGGTGTTAATTCTTTTTTTGGAAAATCTAGGTCACTTTTCTGAGATGCCTAACAGGACCCCTGCTTGGATAAGTAAATTTAACAGGGGGAAAAATTCTGTTCCATTTAATCTCTGTATATACTACATTTTTTTTTAACATAGTGCCTTTTTGTGTAATAGGTACTCAATACATATTTGTTGAAAGAGTGAATGAATGATTATTGTTAAGCTCAATTAACTGTTAAAAAACCTGTAAGGATTATTATTTTTAATATAGGAGTTACATAAATATCCATCAACTATATTGAAGAAAAATTCAAAAATTAGACTCTAGCAGCAGTGAGACCATATGTGAAAGATCTCTTAGAAGCTCTTCTGATCAACCTCTGTGTAATTTACATAGATTACCCCGTGCTGTTCATTCTGTCTGTAAAACATCCCAGTTTTAAACCGCATGTGTCAACATGGTTAGTAGGCTACTCTCTGACACACTCCTACATACTTCTGCTCTTCCAAGTAAGTTGTAGATTGGGTTTGTCCTTTACAAACCTCTTATAAGGCTGCTGACCTGTTATTATAATCACTTATTTTAATTAGCTGTTTCACAGGCCAATAAAATACCAGTTTGAAGAATAATTTCATAAAAACTGTTAAATGCTTTAGAAAGAATTGATAAAAATTGTTTAAAACTGCTGTAAAATCTGGTGTGGAAATACAACTGTAAAAAATTGGGACAAATTTATAAAAATCTGGAAGTTTTTATTCATATTGCTTCTCTATTGTCCTTAAGTATTCATTTCATTTACACAAAATTGAAATGTACTAATGAAAGATTATGAGTGCTAATTATAGGGAAAAAATCAACAATGAAGTTACGCTCAAAAAAGAGGCCATAAAACTAGTGAATAAAACACATTAATATGTACTGAACAAAATTAAATTAAAATGTGTATCAGTATTCATAATTCTCTGTTTAATTGACCAACTCTCTGTGCCATTCAGATCATTTAAGAGGAATTCTACTATAAATGTATATTAAACAAGCCATTTCCATGAGATCTGTCCATATACTCATCTATAGGATTAAATAACTGCTCTTAGATATTTTCTTTTAAACCAAAATTCAGTGTAAGTAGACATTACATGTTTCAGGTAGTAGCAGTTGGCTGTACAGTAGTCCACCTTTATCCACAGCGGATACATTCCAAGACCCCTAGTGGATGCCTGAAACCATAAACAGTATGGATACATATATATATATATATATATATATATATATATAGTCTTTTCCTATATATACATGCCCATTATAAATTTTAATTTATAAATTAGGCAATTTCATGGATAGAAGATTCATTCTACCTATAGATCTTAGCAATCTCAGCATATGATGTTTTTTTCTTTCCTTAGTAAGTCAAGAACTTTCACCTTTTCACTTAAAGGAAGGACTTTAGGGCTTCTCTTTGTCATATCCTAATTGCCAGCAAGCATCACTATTGAGATTGTGGGGCCATTATTAAGCAAATTAAGGGTTACTTGAACAGGAGCTTTGCTATATCTCCTCAGTCAGTCTGATAACCTACAAGTCACTCAGGCTACTAAGTGACTAGTGGGCAGGTAGCTTATACTCTGGACAAAAGGGATGATTCATTTCCCTGTGGGACAGAATGTGACAGTGCCCGATTTCATCACGATACTCAGAAGGGCGTGTGATTTAAAATTTATGAATTGTTTATTTCTGGAATTTTCTATTTAATATTTTTGGGCCGCAGTTGACTGTGGGTAACTGAGACCTTGGAAAGTGAACCATGGACAAGGTGGGGACTACTGTACTTGACATCATCTAATGTATTTTAACCTTTCAAATAAATGAACCTGTATTCCTTCATTTACTCACTCATTCAGTAGCATTTAATTTTGTGCATGAATTTTGTGCTGGGCACTATTCTAGGTACTAAAAATATAGTGGTGTATAAAACACATAACAAGTCTCTTTCTCATGGCACTTACATTCGTGTGTGTGTGTGTGTGTGTGTGAGTGAGAGAGAGAGAGAGAGAGAGAGAATAAAATTAATGTGTATGACTTATATACAATGTTAGATGACATAAATATATAATTTATGTAAAATATGTGATAGTATGTTAGATAAGTGCTGTGGAGAAAAAGGGAGATAGTGATAGGTATCCCCTATTTTATGATTATGTGAATATAATGAGCCTTCTTATTCCTTGTAAGGTCTCTAGAAGAGAATTTAGTCATGCTTGTCATATTAATTTAAAATATATTTTAGTAAGAGTTTGTTAAACAAATGTGAGGTATGAGAAAGTTTAAAAATAACCGTGGGAGTCTATATAAACCTTTTTTTAGGTTACAGCTCCCCTCAGTGGTGAATAATGAAATTGACTCTTGTCTAGAGAAATAGTTATGTTATTGTAGCAATAACAGTTTTATAATGTTGTGCTCTGCCTTACCTTTTAAATATGCTTCCACAGTATGTACAGAAGAGCTAGTGAATTTAAAAGGATTAACGTCTGCCTTCTCTTGTAAAATGTAGCTTTTGTTTGAAAGTCTGTTGGTAAATTGTTCCGACACTGGAAAGTGTCCTGACACTTTGAATGGAATTTTAATACCTTTCTTTTCCTGTGTAACACTTTGTATTACAACCCCACAGTCAATAAAAAAGTTTAAAGTTTTTGTTTAATATAAAATATCCCAATAAAACAGAGAAGTCACCAAAATATATTACCCTAACAAATTTATTGGGTACTTGCTGTATACCAGATACTGTGTGGAATGTTTTATACCCATTATATCATTTACTTATTACAATAACTATGAGTCAGATATTAATAACCTCATTATAGATAAAGAAAGTGAGACTTAGGTAAACTAATTTGGTCAAGGTTATATATAGCTAAGAAGTCAGGATTTATCCAGTCTTGTCTTTCTTCACGGCCTTTGCAGCTAACTCCTCTGCAATAACTACCTTTGTTAGTGACAAAGATGAAAAGAAACAATCTGAAATTATAGAATCATAGAGAAGTTTTTAATCTGCCTTCTGCACTGGTAAATCTGTAAGGTATGTATGTATTGGATTAGTAAAGGTAGTCTTTAGTTACTGTACATTTTCAGGCTAAAAGTTATTGGGATTAATTACTTGGCTGCTGTTAGACATTACAAAATGGAATCCCAGAATTTATTAGTCCCTAGAATTCTGAATATTTTTTTCTCAAAGCAACCTGCTTGCCTCTTTGTGTGAATTAAGATAATGCCGTCTTCATTTTTTTAGTTCTTTTGTTTCTGGTCACAGGGAAGATTTCCCAATTTTTTCCTGAGCTTTCTTCTTTGGACCAGAAAGCTACTTATGCATGTCAAAATTTTGAGGTGATTTTACTACTGCTATCTTTGTGACCTTGCACAAGTTATTTAATCTTTTATAGCCTCAGTGTATTCAGGTATAAAATTATGGTTATTAATACTTACTCTATAGATTCTTGAAGGTTAGAAATAATGTATGTAAAACATCTAGCTCAGAAGTAGTAGCCACTTTTATATTGTTCTTACTAAGTGACAGAAAAATATAAAGGAAAGGAAGCTAGATTTCCAAATTTATTGTTGCAGGATTTTAGTTTTTCTATTCCTTTCTACCACTTATGCCTCTCAAAATATCTAGACTTGATCATTATCTCAAATGAATAACAAAGCAACTTGTAAACGTCTCATTTAGATTAAACTTAAAAATATTTTCATCTTTCTAAAGTGTTCAGCTTTTGATTTGGGGCATCTTCTCTTTACAAATTTAATCTAAGATTAAGGACTAATTTGTTTTCTATAATTAAACAAGTGCTGGTAATTTATTAAAATCTACCTCTGGGCCTGACGGTCTCTGTGTTTATCTAGTCACAATATGAATATATGAATGTACTTCAAAAGCAAATATAAGTGACTTTAAAGTTATCCTTTATTTTGGATTATTTATAGTCTATATCCCTATTATTAGTGCAGATCATCAAGAATGGACACCACAGAAAACATGTTTCTTTTTTTATCTACCGTAATATAATGTTTGTTCACGTAGGGAGATGACATTGTGAATTTTATTTTAATGTGAAGGCATAATAGTTATATTTAGAAAATTAAAAAAACAATTTTCCTGGAGCTTTAGATTATTCAACCAAAATCAGAACCAGTGTATTTGTAAATTATATCCATAGGTCTTAGTTTTTAAAATCTAAAAATTTTTATTCTTAGATTCTTTTGGTTTTTGAATGAATCCAAAAATGCATGTTGATGAAAAGTACCAATCTAGGTTGAATTCATCCATTTGTTCAATCATTTTGTAAACATTTAATGTGCATTTTCTATATGCCCAGACATTTTGTTAATATTAAAGACACAAAGTTAGTTAAGATGTGCAGCATTTCAATTCTGAGATGCATATTCCCCCCCTCCCAATTTTAATTTCTCTGAAATTGGGATTATCTTACATTTTTGGTGTCCAAAATTAATAACTAGTAGTGTTTTTTTCTTTCTTAGTGATATATAAAATAATGGCATATTATTTAAAACCCAATGGAGATTTATATTTGATGGCATAGAGTAGCCTTCCTCCTGATTTGTATAAACTAGTGAGGGTGTCATAAAAGTGAAGAAAGATGAACGGGAAAAAAATGTATCCTTAGGGGACTGTAAAGGAGGGTAGAGTCGGGGAAGACTTTGGGGAGAAAGTGGCTGCAGAGCTTTAGTTTTTAAGAAAAAGTAGAATTTTGCAAAAAGGCATTCTAAGCAGAGGAAAGAAAAATCAGGTAAGGACAAGTGAGACAAGGGTGAATTTAGAATAGTAACCATTTTTGATGAGGTAATGAGAGGAAGAGAAAGAAAACCCTCAAACCAACCAAAACAAAACATGAGCTCCTCACTAAATAAAGATCAATAGACCTCTTTTTTAAACTGTTAACCCACTAAATTTAATAATAGGCATGTGATTAACTTGAGGTGCTTTGTCCTCCTAGAGATCAATGGGATATCAAAATGTGTTAGACATTTTTCCGAAGAAGACATCCAAGTGGCCAAAAAGTACATGAAAAGATGCTCAACATCACTAATCATCAGGGAAACGCAAATCAAAACCACAATGAGATATAACCTCACACCTGTCAGAATGGCTGTTACCAAAAAGACAACAAATAGCAAGTGTTGGTGAGGATATGGAGAAAAGGGAACCCTTGTACACTGTTGGTGGGAATGTAAATTGGTACAGCTACTATGGAAAACAGTATGGAGGTTCCTCAAAAAATTAAGAATAGAACTGCCATGTGATCCGGCAATTCCACATCTGGGTATTTACTCAAAGAAAACGAAAACACTAATTCAAAAAGATGCATGCATTAATTTGTTCTTTGCAAAATTATTTACAGTAGCCAAGATATGGAAGCAACCTAAGAGTCCATTGATAGGTAAATAGATAAAGAAGATGTGATATATATCTACAATGGAATAATACTCATCCATAAAAAAAAAAAATTAAATCTTGCCATTTGTGAAAACATGGATGGACCTAGAGATCATTTTGCTAAGTGCAATAAGTCAGACAGAGAAAGACGAATACCTTATGATTTCACTTATATGTGGAATCTGATAAACAAATGACCAAGAGAACAAACTGATGATTGCTAGGAAGGGGGGTGGAGGAGGGAGCGGGGAGGAGTCTCTCATGAATACCACTTTTCTGAAGATCCAAAGGGTGAATAGTACATACAAGAATAGCACAACCCACGTTACAAAAATTATTAACAGAAACATTCCTTCTCCGTGTAACAATTTACAACCTAAGTACCAATCAGAGATGGCCTAGTATTTTTAGGGTAGGACATTTGCCCTAGTGCAGTCCCAGGTATAGCATACCTGTTAATGTTCTACCCACTAGAAATCTGACCCAGTTAATTTTCTTGAACCTGATCAACCCCTGTTGACATTCCTTCTGTGTGAGAGTGACACTGAGTTGGTGGAGAGGAGGTTCAGACTTCCACTAAGAATATACTCCACTTTTTATTCTGTTCACTCAATAACTAACGAGTGGTTTGATCAGTAATGCCCATATAGCTGTATTTATTGGTATTATATATGCATACTATATCAGATACTATAAATGTGATAGTTTTTTTTTTTCCTGTAGTCCATTAACTTTGTATTTAGGAAGCCAGCCTTTTCCCCACCCTGTTCTCTGTAGTTGGTTAAGAAAGAAGTGAGGAAGTGGAATTCTCTCACTCCCTGCAGGATGGCAAGAAAACTCATGTGCTTAACCACAGTGATTACTCACTGAGAGAGCTGAGTATTGTCCTGTACAGCACTGACCAGTTTACATTTGAAGAAGAATGATACATGGAAGATCCCCGTATTATTAGGTCTCTTCTAGGCCATTCTTTTGATATGTACTTCTCAAACATGTTCTTTTCTTATAGTCAAAGAGTCTTAAACCCTTTTGGATTTGTAAATCAGAAATTTGAAAGCAGTGTATAGAGACCCTCTGCTAATCTTTTCCTTCATACAAATTTAGCAGTTTGGATAAGTCAAATCAAGACCAAATTTTTAAAAATCTCAACTTAAAATTTTAAGATGATTTCAAACATATACAACAATAGAAGGCATAATATAATAAACCTCTGTGTATCCGTCTCCTGGCTTCAGCAGTCTCCAATATTTTGCCAAACTTATTTCATCAATCCTCTCATTTTTCTTTTTTTTACCAGATTATTTAAAGTAGTCTCAGATATGATATCATTTCTTCTGTAAATAGTGAAGGCCACTTTTGAACACCATCAGCTTAGGAACTTGCTAAGAGATACTGGCATGTCAGAAAAGGTGATCCACTGCAAAGTAATTTGTTTTAAATACATATATAAACTTACTCTTAGATGTTCTTTCTGACCTGGTAGGTCTAAGGTTCAAAATTAGCTATTTTGTTTCTTGAAAAGTGATATTATTTGTTCTTGTTTCCACATAGAAAGAAATTAACTTAATATTAGAAACAACAGAGCATTTCCCCTAAACCCCTCAGAAGTAAACTCCTGCATTCAGAATAGGAAGCTTATAGTTCAGACAGGCTTTTCTGGTTTTTTAATTATCCTGTCAACTTGCTGTTGTATATGATTATGTGAATGGTGACTGGCTGTCTGTGCAAATTAGGTAGGGTTTCTTGATATGGCGAGTAGTTAAACGAGGCTTTGTCAGCCAGTTCACTTTCATTTTGGTTAAATTTCAGAGAAAGTTCATATGTATACATTTTTTCCCCTCAGTTTTCCTTATGTTAAATGTTTAGTGTGTTCTGATTCAGAAATCTTTTAGATGTGCTTCTGGAGGGAAACCCATTTCCTTTATTCTCAAGATACCCTTTAGCTTTAAAGAGAATAATGGAGAAACTTTTTTTGCACTTAAAAGAAAAAAAGAAAGGTATGCCCGAGAAAGGAGTGTATGTGCTTTGTGGCGGCTAGATTCCTCACAATCCGAAGATTTTTGTATAACTACATATTTGCTTATATACATATTTGGCTTTTCATTTGCATCTTGCCTAATGTCTGTCATTTTTTAAAAATTATTTGTCAATTTTATTAGAATATATTAATTAGAAGAAAGGAGTTTCCATCTTCAGATTCTGCATTCTAAAATTCCTGACACAGAAAGGGACCTAACTGTGCTGTATTTATCTATCTCACTATCTCTGTGTCTATCTCTATCTCTATCTCTATATCATGCAAAAAAACTGCTAAAATAGTAAATAAACTACTGCATGTTGCATATTTTATTTCATGTAGTAGTTTGTAAAATGTCTTAGCTAACAAATTTAAGGAAAAGTTTTATTTTGCATCAACAAAAGCACTCTTTTCATACAATTACAATATGTATGCTACTAGGTAGTCTTTTTGATTGGATTTTCTGATTTTTGTCCCAGTTCATTATGTAGAGATTCATCTTTATTGATGTTAGTCATACCTTACAGATCAAGCAAGTACAGTAATATACAACTTCACTAAATTAAAGTCTTAGTATCATAATTGCTTATTCGTTCACTGTTAATTAAATGGATGCCATGTGGTGGCTGGTTATTGAGAGTGTAATAGTGAAAAAGATGTGGCTCCTGACTGCAGGTATCCTGTAGTCTGTGGGTAGATAAACAGGCAACCACTAAGACAGGAGAGACTATCTGGTGTTAAAGATGTATGTATAAAGAGTACCTAATCCAGTCTTGGTGGGTTAGGGAAGCTTTCCATTGAAAGTGATATATAACTTGAAACTTAAAAGAAAAAGTTTTTACAATCCTTTATCTGTCCTCAAAATCCAAAATCTCTACTACCCAGAGACTTTTTTAAATGTTAATTTTTTGGAAATTTGGTTTAAACTCATTTGGTGACAAAGCCTGTCTTGACCTGACATGAGCAATTGGTAATATTTATTTGACTTAGTGTGAATGTTCATGCATTTTACTGCAGAAATGTTAATAGGTTTGATTATGGGGTGCTGCCTCAGACTTCGTTGGGAGTGTGCTGTAATCTAGGCACTGTAATATAGGCGTAGGCACCATACTGCCTTTCTGAACTCCAAATAAGAGACTTCAGATAAGAGATTAAGTATTTGCAAAGTGCTTTAGGTGACTGGATTCACTTTGAGCAGAGGTAAGAGATCATGTCTCCTTTGTGGAACAACATATAATATAGCTAGTAGATTACCTTCTTAAATATGTCATTGTAAAAAAGAGTGTTTCGTTTTTTTAGGCTGTAGCAATTTATAACCATTTAGTTGAATTATAATTAAGGAATTAAAAAATTCCCTAAATAGTTGCTTTGAATCTACAAGTTTGTGTGGTTCACATTGGCGGGTAATAGTGGTAAAGGAAAAAGCTGTTGATGTTGTTTGTTTTAAGTCATCCATGCCCCTTTTTAACAGTGCAGATACCTGGACCCCAACTTATACCTACTGAATTAGAATTCTGATGCAGAAGGGGGGTGGCTTTGAGAACATTGGGGTCACCTGCTTATGTATTTTTGGCAAAATAAAGATTTGGAAAATGGGCTGGATGAGTGTATAAAACAGTAGTTTATATGTTATGAAATGTATTCCATTATGAAAATAATTTTGTGCCCTGATACTTAGATCAGTTAAACAGATGGTATACTTTACTAGAATTTGTTACGGTTTACTTTTCTTTCTAAATTTCCTTAGCTAGGCTGGTGATACAGTAACTTTAAGATCTTGCTTCCCCTGCCTCTTAAAATAAAATTAAACTATATCAACTGGTCAATAATAACTTCATAAATCTTAATATTTGATAAGTTTTGTTAAAGAATACAAAATATTTTCACATAAAATACCTCATTTAATTTTTTAGAAACCTCTCTAAAGTGGACATTATTATATTTTCTTTGGTTCTGTGAGGTTATGTGACTAGCCCAAGAATACACAGAAAACAACTTGGCCTGGTCTCTAATTCAAGTCTTCAGACGCTGAAGCCCCTGGCATTTTACCATTTATTACCTCATCAAACATTTATCATCCTAGGCACTGTGTTTAGAGCCTACCTGTACTAATTAATTACTATGGGGAATACACGCGAACATCCCTACTCAGATACTAAAAATCTGGTTTGAGAGATATACGCATGAAACAAGAATAAAGTGATATGTACTATGATAAATGTATAATGATAGCTGAAAAGTATAATAGAAATTAGAAGTAGATGAGTTAATGTGAGTTGACGTTATCAAGATTGTTTAAGAAGCAGCTTTTAAAACATGCCTATGTTTATCCCTAGAGGTGTGTGTCAGTTTCTATCTTCCTGTATTATAAATTTTCTTCTCTACTATATACTTTAAAGTGTTTTTATAATGAAATCTCCATGGAGTCATTTCAGAAAGAGAGGCAAAAGTAATATGAATTTTAAAGATGAAACAAGAGTTCAGAGAAGTGTCATGTCTTGATTGAGCTACTTCTAGTTATACTTCCCAGGTCCTAGAGGTGTGCGTCCTATTCCTTTACTGTTAAGGGTAATTGATAGGAAACATTGGAGAAGCATTAGATAGGGGGAAAAACAAGGCTTTGGGCTCAGACCTGGACTTGAATCATACTTACTAGCAGTGTAAATTTGAACTTTATACTTATCCTTTCAGAGCCTCTCTTTTCTCATCTATAAAACAGAGGTAAATATTTTACAAAATGGTAGCTGGGATTAGAGATATTAAAGGCTTAAAAAGCATCTAGCATAGTGCTTGGTGTATAGTAAGGATTCAGTACATATTAATAATAAATGGCAGAGAGAGACTTTACAAATAAGGAGAAATAATAAATGTGGAATGAAAACTTAAAGAGGGGATAAGGAAATCACTTAATTGATTGGGTTAAAAAAGGACCAGGTCATGGAAACTCTTGAAGACCAGATTTGGAATTGAATATGCTTGACCAAAGAAAGGGTCTTTATAAGCAAAAGGATGTATATTGAAGTGGGAGTCACTTATCCAACCATTTGGGTCTCTGAAATCACCTTTCCCTCAATAGGCAGATAGCACTGGTGACAGATGCCACAGCCAGCTTCTATCACACCAAACAAACTTTTGTCTTGGGACCCTTAGGGATGCTTGAATGGATGTACTTTAGAGGATTGAGATCTCTTTAAAATGTAGATAAAAGTTTGTGTACGAAGGTCTTCTTTTTAAAAAAAATATATATTTTCAATTGAAAAATTGAAAGTTGCCCCAAACACTTTAAGGACCGATGGGTGTTTTTACAATTTTTGAAAAATAGGTGCATAACATGATACAAGCAGGAAAACCACTTCTCATGTAGATAACCCATTTTTTTGTTTGTAACTTTATGTAGTAGTCATCCTTTTATCTTACTTTCTTTAATCTTCTTTGCCTTTTGTAGACAGCAAATGGGAGGCACTAGCATATAGCCCCAATTAACATTTTTGAGTAATATTTAAAAGTTTACATTTATTAGAGGTTTAAATTAATGTATACATTTCATCAAAAAGATTGTGAAATTAAAGGAAGCAGAGCCCTAGCATAATATTTTTATATTGTCATAGATGTTTCTATTTAAAATTGGTAATAGAAGACAAAGCATTTTAGTAAGTTATTACTATATCTCCAACAATAATGTGTCCTTCAAGATGAGTGTAAGTGGGCTGAAAGGAGACTTGTGGGAGTTAAGGAAAATACCACCACCTTATATATTCTAGTTTCCATAAACTAAAAAGTAGTCTAAACTTTAACTTCATGCTGAATTAATTTGATGGCATGTAATTTGTGCAGGTATTATTGAGTCACAGTAGTACACTGCAGTCTGTTTTCTAAATTGCTAGAGCCATTTAGATTATTCTTACTTCCTGCTAGCTACCTTCAAATGTGTTTCATATAGATGAGTGAGAGAGAAAGATAACCCAAGTTGCTTTCAATTCTGTTTTTTGCCAACTGGAGGGAGGAAGCTGATAAACAAGACAGCTATCAAAACAAATCTCTAATACTACACTAGAAATGCTTAAAACCAGCAGTGTATTTGAGCAATTTTTTACATGTTTATTCATAGAAATTCAGCAGTAAAAACTAGTGCACACACGGCATTATGGATATGCGTGAGGCCTTTTTTACCCCTGACGACAAATATTAAAACAGAGACTTGCTAATTGTTTTACAGTAGGGTTCTAATGACACTCAGACTTTTAATAGAAAAGTATTTGTTTTAAGATTGTTCAATTTGCTACTTTTACTTTGTCTCTCTTCTCTGTTCCCTTAGTAATAGTATGTAGATAAAACTTCCTTAGTCTTATAATGGAATGGATTTTTGGCATTCTAGTTTTCTGCTACACCAAACCCCTTGAAAATACCAGTTAATATGTTGAAGGCTCCTATATAATTTTTTGTTCAAAGACAACCATGAAGTAAATTACAAAAACAAACAAAACTCTTAAGAAATCTATGTTAAATCATTTCTTTGTATAGAATTGGAGCTTAGCATTATGTAATTGGATATAGGTGCGTTTGTACTGACAGAAAAGCAAATGGAATGTTTTCATGAATTATATCCTATTAAAATGGAATTGTTGACATTATAAGAGATGTGTAACTTATTAGAGAAATTAAATTTACCTGTGCACTTCAGAGCCATTGTGGAAAGTTACGCACTCAAGGGTACAAAACTGTCTTAGTACTTGAATGCCTTTAAGCTCTCCAGAAAATACGATTTTCACAACTCTCTGTGAACAACCTGTTATCCTACCCATTTTTTAAATTTTAATACCTGATTTCTCTCTAAATATTTGTTTTGTGATTTTTTCTTTATAATATTGTTATTTTTCTATATCGTGAAACTAATGAGGCATTTTTGTCTAGTATGTCTATGATCTTACATAAATTAGGTAGAATTGTTGATTTTTATCAGCATTGTGACAAGTAGAAATTGATGAAACACAGTGTCTTATAATAATAGTCTTAAGCTCAGTGACAGGACAAAAGTGCTCTGATAAATATGGTACTTTAGTTTAAAATAATTTAATGCCTGAAGAATATTTTTCTTTGTGTTAAGACAGACTTGTTTTTAAATAAAAATTATTTTGGAGAAACTGAGCAATACACAGACACTTTGTAACTTTTTTCCTATCTTGCCTTTCAAATTTGGTTGACAATAGTCATTGACAAAAGGTATTTCTTAAATTGTGTAATAGTAGCAGAACCAAGGGTAGAAACCCCTTGTCTCCTAAATTTTAGGGAGCCTGACTTATATTACCATGTTATTGAGATCATTAGATCATAGACAACAATAATGAAGACATTTGTATTTTACCATCTCTCCAAGTTGCCTTTTGTGAACTTTGAACAAAAGAGCTAGTTACATATAGTATGTACTCAGACATTTTGTAGCTAGTGACCACAGCAGAGGAGAAGCAGTTTCTCATTATTTCTGTTAATAACTTTTTTCCTGGAGTTATTTTATTTACCTTTCAGATTCTGGCAATCTGAATTGTCTTGTGGCACTTATTAATTATTTCAACCAAATCATCTGAATAAACTAGACTGGTCAGAACATTTGAGAATATGCTGAAAGGAAAAGTATATGTTGAACTTGTTAAATATGTTTGTTGAATGGCTTAATAGGAAAACAATTCTCTGTTTATCTCTATATATACCTAAATATAAACTCTGTCTGCTAAGAAGCACAGAGCTGCCCTTTTGGGGTGGGGGTGGAGTGGAGGTAAGGGTAGGTAGGGAGAGTACTCTAGTGCAACTTTTTTCAGGCAAAATTTCTTGATACACTTTCTTCTTGCTTTTCCTTTCATTTCCTGTTTTTGTCCTGAATTAATGGCTTTGATTTTATAAAACCTGAATTGTTGCATTCTTTTGAAAATATAATCAATTTGGAAATCAATCAATCAGTAAAATAAATTAGAAGAATTTCTTTCTCATTAAACTTAAGGAAACGTTTAGCAAAGTGGTCAAATGACATGAAATGGATATAAAATTCTTGATTGTATCACTGGAAAGCATAGAATTTATTTACATTATATTTATACATATTAAACCTCTTTAGCCAAAGCAATCGAAATATATGCCACCTTCTTTTACTCTTAGATATTTTGCAAAATTACTTTTCTGCTGGCTTTTTTTCTCTTTTAAAACCATGTACAGTCACCATGTTGTATATTTGAAAAGTTGTATACTGGTTGTATATTGGGTCGTCAGGAAAGTCATGTCGTATTTTTCTATGTTTTTCAATGCAAAAATGCGTCATGACTTTCCTGACAACCCAATATTTCAAAGTTGCTAAGAGAATAGATCATAAAAGTTCTTATCACAAGAAAAAAATTGTAACTATGTGTGGTGATGGATGTTAACTGTGGTACTCATTTTGCAATAATACATATATCAAATCATCATGTCATTTACCTAAAACTAATACAGTGTTTCTGTCAATTATATCTCAGTTTTTTTAAAAAAGCAGCTGAAGAAGAGAAGGATTAAACTCTTTGTAAAAGAGACTATTACTGTTCTACTTAATTGGGATATAGAGTGATTGTTTTTTGGACTTCATTATACGGAGTACTGTAAAATTGGTTATGCATTCGCTTCCTGGACTTTAAGGAGATAAATAAGACAAAATTTTGGTCCTCAAGTAGTTCCCAGTTGAGTCAGGGAGACAGATCTGTGAACAAATGATGGGACTACAGTGATGATGCTAGAAAGGACGCAGGTGAGCGTCCATTGAAGGTGTCAAGGAGTGGTTGCATCTATCAGATGCATGGTTTGAAAGACTTTCAAAAGTTTACCCACCAGACAGAGCTGTGTGAGAACCATGGGGTCTGGGGTAAGTACAGAGCGAACAGCCTTGGTAAAGGTACAGAGATAAAATGGTTTCAGCTTCATTCCCAGCGTGAGGAAAGCAGGAGTTGAAACTAACAAGATGAGCAAGGGCCAGATTGTGTTGGTCCTCTTATGCTATATGAAAGAATTTGAACTTTTTCCTAGATGCCTGTGGCTCCCAAACCTAGCTGCCCATCAAAATCATCTATAGGTCTAATAAAATGTATAAATGCCTAGACCCTGTGTGATTCTGATTCACGATTCTAGTAAGCTATCAGGAACCATGGGAAAGTTTTAAGCATAGAGGTAAAATGATCATACTTAACATTTTGAAAGAACAGTTTTTAGCTTTCAAATGTTTTGACCGTGTCTATCACTAAGAAATACATTTTATGTTATGATCCAGTGCACACATATAAGCACCTATATATAACTAAACAAAAGATTCATGAAATACATCTTATTACTAGTATTATGGGATGTACTCTAGTATTTCTTGTTTCATCATAATGTTTTACAATGCTGGTTGCAAACCACTAAATTGATTTTGTACCTCATTAAATTGATCCACTAAAGGGTCATAGCCTACAGTTTGAAATAATATTGCTGTAGAGGATGAGTTGAGATGTGTAAAACTGAAGGGCTGAAGATGAGGCAATTAATTCAGTTATCTGGGTAATGGATGATGTGGGCCTGAACTAGGACTGTGGCATTAGCAGGTGCAGACAGGGAAGAGGGCAGAAAGATTCAAGAGGTATTTAAGAAGATAGTGGAGTCAGTTCTCAGTGACTGATTAGTTCTGAGGGTTGAGGGAGGTCAGGGAATCTAGGATGATTTCCAGATTTCTAGTTTGAATATTTGGATGCTTGTGTTTTTCTTAAGCAATATAGAGAGAACACGAGAAGAATTGGTGAAAGCAGGTTATGGGGGGAAAAAGTTGGATATATCAATGATTTTTTTCCCCACGTTAGATTCCTTTAAGTAAATGGTTTTTTTTTTCTTCTTTTTCTTACTAAGTACATATCTCAAGGCTCTGTTCTTTCTTTTGTCTTTGTGATACAACCTACTTTGTCTTATATTAGTTTCTAGTATTTTTATGTGGATTGCCCTAAAATATGTTAAAACTTTCCCTCTCTGCTATAAGGTCCTTTAACACCAATTTAGTCTTTTCCAGGACATCTGACACCTTGACCAAAATAAAACCTAAGAATTAAACTTTTTCTTTCTTTCCAAACTACATCACCCTTTTCTTACATGTCAGAGGTGGTGATCTCATTTTTTCTGACCCTTTTGCTTGTTGTTACCATTATGTATTTCACAACTTCTTGGGTATTAATTGTGCCCATTGTATCTCCATATGTAACCAGCTAATGAAAGATTTCAAGCCTATGAAATGGAGCCAGTATTATTTGATCTGTTTCATGCAGCCATGCCTAAAGTCTAACAAGGAACCTAGCAATTGGTGTGAGAATGCATTTTCAGACACTTAGAAAACTTTCAACAGTCTTTTAATGACCGTTTGTTGAAGTCTGCTGACTGTCCTCCAGAACTTCATGATCATTTTCAGCCACTTGTAATCAGGTTGATAGATCAGATTGTAGTCACTGTCCAAGTTATTTAAAGTTTCTGTGTCCAGAATTCAGGAAGGGCTCAGCTGGGCAGTTCTGGCTTCGAGTTTGAGGCTAGAACATGAAGGGGGGGAAAAGCTGGAGCAACGAGGGGGTCTTTTTCGCTTTATGTAGTCGCTCTGAGTGCATTAGTTTGGATTCTTTCAGGGCAGGAAAACTGCTTTTGTGGCAGCTGAAAACTTCAGGAGTGACTATTCCAGCTCCCCAAGTGGAAGTGGCATGACCTTTTCTGACCTAGCCTTGCTAATTACTTTGCCACACTCTTAGCCACAAGCCAGCCACAAACCTGCACAGATTCAAGGAGAGGGAAGTTAGACTCTCACCACTTGATGGGAGACTGGCAAGCCTCTAGAACAGCGGTTCTCAACCTGTAGGTTGCGACCCCTTTGGGGGTTGAACGACCCTTTCACACGGGTCACCATCAGAAAAGACTGATGAAGACCATCAGAAAACAAAAAGATATTTACATTACGATTCATAACAGTAGCAAACTTACAGTTATAGAGTAGCAACGAAAATAACTTTATGATTGGGGGTCACCACAACATGAGGAACTGTATTAAGGGGTCGCGGCATTAGGAAGGTTGAGAACCGCTGCTCTAGAAGAAAACGTGGAATGAAAATATTTTTGCAGATGATTTGCTGCAGCTATGTAGAAAATAATTAATGCTATCATATAGATCTTTAGTTTTGCCTGGAATTTTCTATCATATTGGTACTGCTCCTTAAATCTCCTAAAGATCAAGTTAGCTTTTAAGATTTAATACCTTATATCTTTTTTCATCTTTGAACTTGAATAATTTGCTTTCTCTGCAGCAGAATTAAGTATATAGTTAGGAAGATGCTTGAAGCCTGTGTGAGATTTCTCTGGTGAAGAATGATTCAAAGTAGCAGCAGTTTAGCCTGCTCTACAGAGTGGGTCATTTGAATTGCATGTTATCTTGTGTGTGTTTTCTAAGAACAGTTCTAGATTCCTATCTTCAAAACTCTAAATGACCCTTGTAGCCTGTTAAATAGACTGTTGAAAGTTTTCTAAGTGTCTGAAAATACAGTGCATCCTCACACCAACTGCTAGGTTTCTTTAGACCTTAGACATGGCTGCACAAAATAGATCAAGTAATACTGGCTCTATTTCATAGCATTGCAATTTTTCATTAGTAATAGGAAACAGATCTGACAAGAAACCATCTTTCTTTAGGTATGTGCGCTGTTATTGCTTATTTCCAGAAATAATCTCCTATCAATCTAGTCATGAATTTTGATTGATAAATTTGTTTAGTTCTCAGTAGTTTCTAGTAGTGCTGTCATGCTTGAATTGTGCCTAACAAGTATCATTTGATAATCTGTTGACATAAATATTAATCCTAACTGTGCTTCTAAAATTGTACTTTATAAATACAATGTGCAGAAAAGCAGCCCCTGAAGGATACAAAATAAAGGACAAAAATTAATATGGATAGTTGTCCATTCCTTACCCCCATTAATGTGTTCTTTCATAGAGGAGTGGCACAATGTGTCTGCATTGAAGAAAGTCTGTCTGCAATAGTCATTTAATGTAATGCTGTTTAGAGTATTATAACCACTTGATGGCACCCTTTGATTTGGTACGAACCTCATTAGCCATACTATACTGCAGTATAGTATTTGTAATGGAATAACACATAAGAACTAAAGACTGCAAGGTATCTGGTTAATGTAGAGATGAAATGAATGCAACAGCAAGGCTAAGCTTTCCTGACCCTTCATGAGAGAATAGATGAAAAAAGGAAGAATAAGCTATTGTGCCAAAAGGAGATGATGAAATTCAAGATCCACACACATAATCTCTGGCTCAGCCTCTGAAATGTTAATCCCTGGGTAGAATTATTTGAGCTATAGATTGCAATTTATCATCAAAATGGCACTGTGTCAAACAATACTTTTTATATGTGTGATGTTTAGAATTATCCAATTTTAATATAAAATGGTTCACAGAGCACTGGCTACTATTTAAGTAGCAACTCTGTAAGGTTGTGGTTTTGGGGATGGAGTGGGGTGGTTTCTTCACTTCAAAATACTAATTGTATTTTAGATTGAGGGCTTTCGGGGAATTTTTTGCCTTTCTTTTAGTGACAGTTTAGATTTAGTGTCAGGAAAAAAGGATTTTTAAAGAATACCTCTTGCTAAATTAAGTAGTTTAGAATTGTTTTCTTTCACATGCTAAGAATATTTTTATAATTATAGGATAATTCTGTAGTATTCTCATGTTGCTTAAAAATATTCTAGCTGATGAAATAGTATATTTTTAGGGTTTATATAGACTTTTCTATTCCAGTATTATATCAAATATTTGTATATTTCCTCTTAAATTACCCAATTTTTGCCTACTTGGGAATGCTGTCATAATTAATATGTGTTTGTGATATTTCCTTCTGAGAAAATCAAATTCTGTCAATTTAAAAAATTAAATTTTAATAGCGTAGGTAGGGGAGGGGTATTGCATATGTCTACAAATCTATCATTCAGAGTAACAATCATCTGCTGGGCTTTTCCTATGCCAAAAAAAAAAATCTAAGTTTTGTTTTTCAAAAGATCAGATCATTTAAAAGAACTGTTTCTAGAATCTAGAAACTTGAAAATCCTGTTTAACTATATACTTTTTTTTCAACTTTATTGTGATTGCTTTTAAGAGGCTTCGTTTGCCTTCCTTTAATTGGAAAAGCAATTATATTTTCTATTTTATTACTACGAAATTGTTTTACTTAACTTCATATTCAGTCTTTCTACCTGTTTCTGAAGGTTCACCAACAGGGTGATTTCTAACAAAAACCTGTATTTAATCTATATGTGATAGATCATGGGATTCAGTACCTAAATGTTGAAGACATGCTATGATCCTGTATTAGATGCTGCAGCCCAGATCTGCAAAGCACCATTCATCTGTGCATGGATAATTCTGATTTGCCCTATTTTAGTTCTGATGAGAAAGAATATTTGGCTTAGTAGTGGGGGTCAGCGGGGAGGAAGGTGGGAAGGATCACTGTGAAAAGAATTATGTCCCATAGAAATGGTTTGACTTTGACAACTGTCTTCTTTGAGTGATCATGAAGAGTTAAGGGTGAGATCCAGAATCATGCCTGTGAAGACCAGAAGTTGCGCATGTTTGAGCCGCTGCTCCTCCTTTATAAATTCAGTCAAGAACAGATAGCATAGAGTAGTACTTAGGCTGCTGCCATCAATAAAAGTGTTTTATGAGACTGAGTAGTCACAAATTGCTTTTGGAGGCAGAGGTTTCAGAACGTACATTGAAAAGACATAGACATCTATGGTAGACAAAGAGCTCGGTGCTCTTAACCCAGTGATAGTCATAGTTGCTTCATCCATTTACATAATTACATCTGCTGACGTTTTAATTTAAATGCCACCCTGAAAGCTGAGGTTGGCTGAGTGTTTTAAAATGTGACTCTGGGTGGTGAACACACAAGGCGATATGCAGATGATGTATTACAGAATTGTACACTTGAAACCTATATAATTTTATTAACCAGTGTCACTCCAATAAATTTAATAAAATTTAAAAAATAAAAGCTGAAAAAAACAACAACAACCCTAAAGTGACACTCGCTCAATTATATAACCTCTCCCAACTTTCCTCTCCAACAAAAGACTACTGCATGCTTTCTGTTTCTGAGGACCAAATGTTATAAAGGACAGACAGTGCTTCAAACCTGCACAACTTCTGATCTTCATAGGTGTGACTCTGGATGGCACTCTTAACTCTTCATAATCACTTAAAGAAGACAGCTGCCAAAGTCAAGGCTGCAGTAACCTTTTACATAAGCCTGCTGGTTCCACGCGGAGTGCCAATGCATACACCTTCCAACCCACTGCACTGGCAATCTCATACCCAGTTGCTGAGTATGGTGTTCCAGCCTGTTGCCTTTCAGCTTACACAAAACTGGTCAATGTCCAACCTTATCCAACCACCCACACTAAATCCGAAACCTCGTGATGCTGTCATAGATGCCTGCAGGGTAGCACTCCTGCAAATTTTTAAAAAGTTGAGATTGTAAAAGCTACTAGGGGGGAAAAAAAACCCCTTTGTGATGCCAACTACCTAAAGTTTGTTTTCTAAGTACTTTCTTTAATTTGCTATAGGATGTTGGCAAACAAAGTTTGGTGGGGAAAGGGTACTTTATACTTGTTGGTTTTCCCACATCCTCCTAGATTTATAGGTCTTATTAAATAGGTTTCAATGGGCCAGTTTTTGACACAGGGCCCAGATGAACATTTGTATTTCAACTGTAGCAACAGAGTGCATTATTGATGATTGACCTTTACCCTGACATAGTGTAATCTTGTGACATTGAATGAAATAAATGAAGAAACTGTGCCTTGGCTTGGTTTGTATTGGCGGAAGAAAGCAAACAGAGTGGTTTGTCAGGTTGCTAAAAATGTCAAAATATAGTCCTGGGACAATTTCTAGCACAAAGGTGTTTTTTTGGTTGGTTTTTTTTTTTCTTTAATTTTTCTTTTTTTTTTTTTTTTTAAATAATGTGTGGGTGGTTGGATGTTCTTTGAAAAAAAACAAACCTTTGAAAGAAAATTGAATTCCAGTAATACCTGTATCAGATTAATAATAGGAAATAAAGTGTTTGCCTTTATTTAAAGTTGTATTTTATTAGGTGCTGTTAGTGACATGTTTGAACATTAAACCTTTAGAGAATTTCACAGTTTTACAGAAAATAGTGTTAATTCATATAAGTATTATGTGGCTGGTAATTTATTATTAAAAGATATAAGGTCCTGTCCCTGTACACACTTTTGTTATGTTGTAGTTTTAGTGATCATGCATTTTACCTACTTTTAGTTTCTAAGTGTAAGCTATACGGAGTATAACAGAACTCCATTTCAAAAGTAAGATGTAAAACATTTCAGTGTAATTCTCTTGTTATTTATTTGTCGATAGTTTCCAGCTTTGCACATAAATTAAATTTTTCTGCAAGTGATACCCATAAATAAAATACCCTATTTTGTAGACTTCATTGTTCATACCATTGTTAAATGAGCACAGGTATATACAATTGTTGCTCCTGCTTTTATCTTGAAAGCATTGCTTTCCGGTAGTTAATATATTTCAAATTAGTGTTGGAATATTTTTGTTGTTTAAGTTATAACCCACTATTATGTTATTCTATAACTTTAGAACCTAGTTTCCTAATGCAGATGTGGATTTCTTAACTTAAATAATCAAATTATAAAAATTTAGAGCTGGAAGCAGGCTTAGAAATCATGAAATTCTCCTTCCCCCTTTTACAGATAAGGAAACTAAGGTATGAAACGATCTGGTAACTAGCCCAAGGTCATATTGCTAACTACTAGGAAATTACATCCATTCATTTTCTTCACTCCTACTCTGCAGTTCAACCTACCAACAAAAAGTATTTGCATATATGTGATAAAATGATTTTGAATGTTTGCTTTTTTTTCCAAATAGAACATAATTCAGCTGTTTTAGAAAAATGGACTTTGATTTATTTTAAGAAAACTATTTATAATCAAAGGTTTATTAGGAAAAGACCAATTTTACTGATGTAGGTTATTTGAGAGTAGTTGCCCTAAACAAAAAAAGACCAAAAATATCCAGCAGCCACACCTAGATTATTTATTCATTTAAACCCAGTGCACAGGATCACCTGCTTCACATCATGTGTGTATACACTAGCTACTTACTGAAGTTTAAAGCCTCACTTAAATTGTAAGCTTCGCTGACATTTTTAACAAATAGATTTAATGAGTAATATAAACTATGAAATGCTTTAGTTTCATTTTAAAAGATGGTCAATATAAAATTGTAAACTTTATAATTATGTGAAAATATCTGAGTGTAAAATATTTTTAAATAAAGGATGATGTCAAGTTCGTTAGGTAAAAAATTTGTAGTTTAATTTATATTTGTAAGAGATGGATTTTTAATGACATTTTTAATATATAGAAATGGCCATTTTAAGTTTTCTTTATTGAATGATTAAAATATGTAGTTTTATGTTTACAAATTATTAAAATAGAGAAGTATGGAAGTATTATTTGGTCAAGAATAGTAACTAGATATTTTTAAGTAATATTTATGATGATAGCTTAGATATCTAAAGTAGAGATTGCTTTAAAATAGAGTTGTTTTTAATGTTAATGTGTAAATATCTATCTGTCTTGGCATTCAAAAAATAATACTCAGCAGCAATGTTTGTTCTGTGCATATTGCTAGCTAGTTAGAACTTTTTTCATAAAGCATTTTTTTGTTTCAGGATTTCTGAATACAGTTGTATTATACCCTACCTTCTCCTTATAATCTAGATACGTCATTGGACACTTTGTCATATATGGGTTAAACTTGGATTAACATTGGCTTGCAAGTACTACTTATAGTGCGTTAGTTCAGATCTCTGCTTTTAAGGTATGCCAATTGCTATAGTTAATTAAAATGCTACATATGCTGCTGTCTAAGCCAGTTGAAAGAATGGGGCACGTATTTCCAGTTATGTGAGCTACAGAATGATTGCACCTTAACATGAGACCTGTACCTGTAAGCCAGTAATGTCCTGCAGTTCAGGTAGAGAGTGGTTCATATTCCTTTCTCCTTCCCCAAACATCCCATAATTTTACTTATTTTTGGAATGACAGAAATCTAAGTGTATATAACCGATTTCCACACCTAGAATAATGTACAAATAGTAGACTCTCAATTAGTGTTTGAAAAATGAATTTGTCACTTATTTTAAACTTGTGGATTTTCTTTACTTTTATCTTAGTTTCTTATTTAACTTTTCATGTGATAGCGTTGCCTCTCCCTGCTGATTTTAGGCAGTTACCAAAGGGTAGGAGAGTTGCTTTTTTTTTTTTTTTTGGTAGGCAGACAATACTCAGCAAGATTCTATGCCCTTGTGCATTTCCAGTAAATGGGTTCATTTTTAATAAACTTGGAGTGAAATATTTAAGCCTACCTACCTGAAGAATTCTTAGTGTCATGCCTGAAGAAAACATCTGTTATAAATTCTATGAATAAAATGTGCTGGAAATAGTGTGCAAATAAAATTAATATATAGAACTTTTTCTTTAGGCTTATTTTTTATTAGAGCTTAATGGATTTTAAAAATATATTTATACACATCTGACATAATGACAATACTAGAAATATTAAAAAGGAAAAGTTATCCATAAACCCATCATTTTTAATAAATTGACTGACTTTAGTTTTGCATTGTTCTTTTTTGTTTTGAATATATGCATTTGTATAATAGTTTTAGATTGTTATTGTTTGCATTTAGAGTAGATTAAATTCATAATTAGTGTTATTACATTTATTATTTTAAAATGTGCATTATACCTATGTCATTTTCAGGCTTTTATAGAAATGCTTTTAGAGCTGATACTTTCACAGAAGTATAAATAAAGTAGTTCTACTCACAGAACTGCTTCCCAGGTGTGATTCTCATTACTGTGACTCTCGCTTTGGAATTCACTCCAACAATAGCTTGACCTAGTGAAAATCTGTAGGGCTTCAGATTTAGTATTCAAAACTCATCATTCACTCAGGCTTCTGGAATGGTCTTGTTGATTCAAGGACAGTTTTGGTGACTAGATTCAGAGTTCATTTTAGAAATAGATTTCAATGGATACATGTCAACAAGATCATATAAAATGAAAGTGATGACTATGGGGTGTATGTGGTAAAAATGAATTAAAATTGAACAGAGCTACCTGAGATTGCTCAATTTAATTTGGTAGAAAGGTCTTATTACCGTTCAGGAGATTGAAAATAAGCCTAAACTGGTAGTGATGTTTTGTAAATAATGGCTCTATGCTACATATAATCTAAAGAAAAAAGAGAAATAGAAAAGACTAAATTTCTTTATTCTCCAATTAAAAAAATATATGAGTACATAGTTGCTAAACATATATGTTAAGAAGGAAGGAAAATGAGAGGAAAAGGAATTTCTACTTATGTCAGAGGAACTGTCTGCAAAGTTAAGCCCTAGATCTCAAGTCTTGCTTACTGTAAATTTCTACAGTATCATCAAATGGTCCTTGAATGTCCAAATCATATGTTACCGTTTTTTTTTTTATCCTCAGCCTCACTCCTAATTTCCATCCCTTGTTTTATTCTTTCTTTATAAGCTTGCTACTATTAACAATTTATGAATAAAGTGGAGAGCTGAAAACTGACTTCAAATCCATCCTTTCTTAAACTCTCGTCTTTAGTGGCCAGTTTCTAAATAATCCACCTCATTTTTCCCCTATACACCTTTATTTTTCTGTGCCCCACCCTATTTTGGTGGACCCAATTAGTGAAAATCTACTTAAAAGTCAGTCATAGTGTGGTTTAAATAATATTACTGGTTTTAACTACCTTCTCTTTAGATCTAACAGGTGTTGCCAAAAACTAAATTGCTATAACTAGTAGTAAAGTAGTGGGTAAAGTAGTTTTATTTTTTTAGAAAAGTGATTTTATAAAAATTATTAAAAGACAAGATAGTTTGCATCTCTCACTGACTCTTCATATGTGATCATATAATAAGAAAACTTTTATTCCAAGTGAATATTATCTTTTAAATATTGTACATCTGAAAAGTAAAAACACTTTAAGTGACTATTTATTAGGCTAAATACCCTAAATTTGAGGAACTCTGATTTTGCAGTATTTCTGCTTTTTACTCTGAGCTAGGAAAGAAACTCCAGTTGGGATAATAGCAGGGCAAACATGTACTGAGCACCAAGTACCATGCATCCTGCTATAAACATTTAACTCTTTAGTTCTTACAATACCATAGTGAATTAGGAAACATGATTCTTCCCATTCCACAGATTCAGAAAACTTGGGGATCTGAAAGGAGAAGTACTTACCCAAGATCACTTAACTAATATGTGTTGGAAACAGTGTGTTGACAGCATATCTTCCCTGCTAACCTTACACTTCTTTTTTTATTTTTTTTAAAGATTTTTATTGGGAAATTGGGGGATGGGAACAGCGCTGGGGAATTGGGGAAGGGGAACAGACAAGTTGCTGTCTTTTTGTTCTTCGGTCTAGTTGTGGAGGACGTTACTTCACTGGCCCAAGTTGGCACCATCATTGCACTCTTCCTGGGTGAGGCAGATCAGTCGCCGGCTTTTGGAAGGCCGCTCACACTGGCTGCTGGCTACACACGGTAGCCCATGGCAACCCACTGCAGCAGGGGCTGCAGCCTACGCCGTCGCCGGCGACTCACAGCAGCCCAGCTCCAGGTTGAGCTGTTGTTCAGCATCTTAGTTGTAGAGGGCAGTGTCACTGGCCCTCATATGTGGGATCCGAACCGGGGCCCTCTGGCGTCCCAAGATAGCTCTTAACCAATGCGCCACTCGGCCGGCCCATCTTACACTTCTTTATATTCTCAAGAGAGACCACAGAATTACCTAAAATCTCAATACTGTTTTTTTTCAACTGAGCCATCCTGCCACCTGTTGGCAGCTCAGTGGCAGGCAGCTCACCTCAGGCCGGGATTTGAACCGGCGACTCTGTTGCTCAGAGCTCGCACTCTTGAGCGAGCTTTTAACCAACTGAGCCACTCGGCCGGCCCTCTTAATACTGATTTTTATTGGTTGTTGTGACACCTTTCAGAGGTATGTTAAGAATGTTGGCTATTCCAAATCTTCCCAATCCTGCACTTACACAATTGTGTATTATTAAACCAAAATAAAGGATTTTGCATTAAAAATAAAAAAGTTTGTACGTATTTAAAAATTAAAATAATCATGATTGCTTCTGTAATATTTGATATCATACTTTCTTTAAATGAACTTTTTACTACTTTACCAAAATTAAAATACTAAGTAGATAAGTTCACAAAGCCTATTTTGGATAAAGAGAGAAAAGGATACATAGCATTTTTCCTAGTTTCTAGGTTGGATAAACTCTGCACTTCCACCTACTTAAATGCATTTATTGTTTGTGAGCCTAAAACATGTATAAACCTTTGCTTTTACCATATGTATCTTTAAATAAGCAACACTTCATATCTTCTCCATACGAAGTGAAATATTTCCTTAACACTAACACAATACAAGTCAGTTCTCAGCCAAAGCAAATAGAAGAATGAATGCTTTGTTAATCATCCTTAACTAATGTGTGTATACACAGAAAAAAAATCAAATCTGTTTTTGACAAGAACCTTTTGATGGAATTAGCAAAAAAAAAAAAAATAAGGGGGAGAAGAAGCTTTTAAAACAGGTCAGGCCCTTTCTAATTTATTTAAAAATTTGTGTTTTTATTTTTTTCAGTGTAGGCATTTGGTAACAAATCAAACAGTATGGAAAAACTTTTAATGAAAATCAACATTCTCCTGCCTTTCCCTTTCTATCTCCAACCCACTTCTTGAGACTGCTCCAGATTCTAGTTTTTCTGGTGGTTCCAATGGAACCTCCGTGGTTCTATTATAGTTCTGTGTGATATGCTTATACTCTATTTCATGATTGGTCAATTTCAGACATTTACTGGCTCTCCAATTTAAGTTGCACATGCCTGGTTAGCTGCCTTTCAGAAATGCAAATAGTTATTCCTTGATGATTTCTTCAGTCCACTTCCTTTCTCCATAAAGTTCCTCAAGAGACTGTTACAATTCTGTTATCAATATGCTTACCATTGTTCCCACCACTTCCAAAACTGGCCTCCTCTTCAAGCCCATCTTCACCTGCTTTTTGATTCCTTTCCATTTTTTTTCCTAGTTAAAGTCTCTTCTTTTTTGGTACTAAAATTTAAATAAACCATAGGTTCAGATTAGGGAAGTTTTATATTTTTCCTTTTAAAATATGCCCTGTTCATTTAAAAAAATATCTGTATATCCCTAAGTAATTGTCTTGTTTTAATTTTTTTCCCCCCTGTGGATCAGTGGCTTTTGTAAAAAGAAGGTTTCCTATCCTTCCATAGTCCGTAATAGCTGAGCATAAGGATTTTGATCTTACAAAACAAAAAGAGCAGGCATGGTATAAATTTGACTTTATGGATTTTGTGCTCTTAGAGTTTAGCATTCTTCTCAAAGACTCTTAACACAATGTAAAGAGAAATAATTAATTCTGAAATGTTAGTCTTTTTTCACCGTTCTGCCCCTTCTTGGCCCAGCTGGTCCTTTCTACTATTTTATACCCAACAAACCTCTTCAACATGATTCATCTCTGTTCTCCATCTTTCCCTAGGACATAATCCCAATTCCTTTGTAAAGTGGTAATCAGGTTAAAAATGGAACTTGGTATTTAATTTTAGGACTCTACTAGAATGTACCAATTATTTCTAGAAATTGTACTACTAACTTTAGTCCCTTTTAAACAGTTTGGGCCACTACCGTAACCACTAGTGTAACCCGGACTAAATCTTCCTTCTTAGCATTATATGAATTCCCTTTGTCAATTTTTGTTGCTCTAAAAAATTCAGTTGTAGCCCTATAGTTAAGCCAGAATTCCTGCTTTCAAAATACGGGTATGAAGTTGTGGATCAAGACTACTAAGTTATCATTGAATTGGTTTTTTGATTTTCATAAAAGCTGTAGATAGAAAGACATTGTAGGATGTGAAGTGCTTTGCTTTTTGAGGTAGCCTAACTGTACTCAGAGGATCTGATATCTCCTTTCATAGTTTATATAGTCAGTTGGATTTACTGTTATTCTGCCTAATCTCTTATCAAAGAATAAACATGGTTATATGTTTATTTCTTGATTCAGCCCCTGTGCTAGTTGAGTTTTTCCCTTTATAGAATATGTAATGCAATGTATTGATAACTTTCTTTTTTACTTTATCAAGTAATATTTATAAAATATATTTTTCATGGCATTGTATTTTTTTCTGAGGAATCAGTATCATTCCTGATTTTAAATGAAGAAATAAAATTTTTGGTTTTTTATGTTTCCACATCTTTGGGTTATCATTATATTGGGTTGTTGGAAAAGTCATGACGCATTTTTGCAACGAAAAACATAGAAAAAATACATCATGACTTTTCCAACAACCCAATATTAACATTTTAAACAAGAAAGAACTAATCAAACTTATAAAAATATTGGGGGTTTGCTATTAAAATGTTGTGACCATAGAAGATTTTCTTGCCCTATATTTTTGTGTATAGGGAATTTTTTTCCTTTTAAAATAGGACAACTGAACTACTTCAAAAGCAGCAAAAGAAATATTTCAAGAAATTTTAAGACTACACCTATTTTATCTGTCACAAATTTTAAATTAAAAAAATTAGAAGGCAGTAATAGTCACACAAATGAACATGAAATTTGAATTCTGACTCTGAAGCTACTATGAACTGAAAAGCTATATCCAGCTCTTAGTGGAGGATACTGGAGTTTGGGGAAACAGAAAAATAAACAAATGTTAAATCTCTGTTTCACTTTTTAAAAAAATGTAATATCTTAAATAACATCATCAAAAGTTTTATCTTTCTTAAACACCTCCTTTCATGACTTTTGACTTTTTCTAATTTCTAAGAACAGGCAGAGGCAGAGCTTTGCTTTAGTCTTATAAGTCCCACTCCCCACCCTCCCCACATCTTGGTCCCCCTCTCTGAAACACACACGTGCTGTTAAAAAAAAAAGAAGCTAACGAGTAGAAGTGCACTGGTTTTATCTTTCCTAGCTCCTGTGAAACTTTTGAGTCCTATAAAAAAACCCTATTCACTTTTCAAAAAGAGACAAACATTTAGAAAAACCTAACTAAATAATTATTCCTTTTCTGTCCTATGGGAGAACATATTCTGACTGCTAAAGTATGACCATGTAAATATCATATACAAATTTCTGTGTGTTTTTAAAAGAAGTGTTCAAATACTGCTTACAGCTCTTCTGACTCTTAGCTATGCATGGCTTTTGTGTCAGATCACTGTGCGTGCAGTAACCTGGTGGTAGTTGTTTTTGCTTGTGTTACAATTTGAACACCAATAGCGTGCTGGGCACCACACCAGACACATCCCAGCCCTACGGGCACAATTTGATTGGCAGAAAGCTATTACCATAGAATAGTAATAATTGCATAAAAGCAAAAGGAGCTGAATTGAAATTTTTATCAATGGTTAACCTGAAATAACCCTTGCTAGATATTGCTCTCCAAATAAAACTCTAAGACTTGAGTTTCAAAGATACTACCTTTTAGGGAACTTAATCTTTGCTGATATGTTAATAAATAAACAAAAATACGCTAGCCAAGTGTGCTGCTGTAGTATATGAAGGGCCAAACAAGTTAATTTCACTTAATTTCAACATAACTACTTTTGCTTAACAAGCAAACTTCTTTTGCCTTTTTAATAGTGTTTGGAGGATGTCCACACATGAACTCTTTTTGTCTTACATCTATCTTAAAACAAAACAAAAAAAACACTGCAAATGAAAACAGTGGTAGAACTAATGATAGGATTTAAGCTCTTAAAGATATATCTTGATAAACTTATTGGAAGTTTAAACTTTCTAGGCCTAAGTGTCCTTTGTCATCTCTAAACAGTGGTAATAGCACCAGCCTAACTTATTTAACAAGATGTTCATGAAGATCAAATAAATAATGATCTCAAAGTATGTGACTAAACAAATGATAAAAACGGTCATTAACTTTTAGGTGCTCTTAGATCAAATCAAATGGTGTGTAAACATCAATAATTTTCTATTTTCTGTTTGGAATCTATGGAAATGGAGAAGGAGATGTAAGTGAAATTGAAAGTAATTTTTGTTTCATAGAAAAATAAATATCTGAAAATCTCGACTTTTTTTTCTGAAAACTGCCAGGTGCAGCCAGTTGTCTGCCTCTTGAGAGGCATTTTGGTATAGTGGTTGTGTGGCCAAGAGGGTGGGCTTTGCGCTTCCTGTGGAAAAAACATGGACCACTTAGCTGCCAACGATGCTGAAACAGCGAAGGTAGTTGTGCTCCTGCCTGTGACAGGTCTCCCTGCTTAGCTCCATCAGCTCTGGTACCTCCTTGAGGGACCATCTTCAGTGAGCAGAGCATGTGTAGACAGAGCAACTTGGATGGTGGGAAATCTTAAAAAAAAAAAAAAAAAAAAGAGTGTGGGCTTTGGACATTCCTACCTGTGTGGTCCTGGGATGAATCTTTCTGCACCTCAATTTACTTATCTTTAAAATGAGAATAATAATATGCCTATTTCATAGGCGTGTTGTGCATTAACACATGTGCTCAGAGTGGTACTCAACACATGGTAATTGTCATTATAGTTCTGTTATTATTGATCTGACTTAAGCTAGAATTATAGAAATCTGTGATGTAAGAAATGTTTAATGATTTTCACTGCAGGGAAAGGTCCTGAGCGATGCATTATCATGTGGTCTCCCTAGTCTCTTCTGTATGTGAGAAACAGTCTTCAGGCTTTCATATTAAATACTCCAAAGAATTCTACATGTGATTAGGATTGGTGAGGTTATACAATTCTTACAGAGAGATGAGTAGTAGATATACCATACAAAGCATGTGTTATCTATAATTGCTTATTTAAAAAGTTCCATATAACCAGATATTTATTTGAAATGGTAATAATTTGAGGTGTTGAATCTTGCATTTTAACAATATTTGCTGATTTTTAGCTGAAAACATTAATTGATCTTTTTAAAAAGATTTTTATTGGGGAATTGGGGGGATGGGAACAGTGATGGGGAATTGGGGGAAGGGGAACAGATAAGTTGCTGTCGTTTTGTTCTTCGGTCTAGTTGTGGAGGACGTTGCTTCACTGGCCCAAGTTGGCACCATCATTGCGTTCTTCCCAGGTGAGGCAGATCAGTCGCCGACTTCTGGACGGCCGCTCACGCTGGCTGCTGGCTACACACAGTAGCCCATGGCAACCCACTGCCACAGGGGCTGCAACCTATGCCGTCGCCGGCGACTCACAGCAGCTCCAGGTTGAGCTGTTGTTCAGCATCTTAGCTGTGGAGGGCAGTGTCACTGGCCCTCATATGTGGGATCCAAACCGGGGCCCTCTGGCGTCCCAAGCCAGTTGTTAACCATCGTGCCACTCAGCCAGCCCACATTAATTGATCTTTATATTACCTTTTTTTGCACTATATTTTAGAGAATTATGCCTTAACTGTATGTGATTGTTCAGCTTTTATATTAATGGTTAATTATCACTTTTCAACTTCAGAAAGTTTAAGATATTTTTATCACCCTGGAGCTGAAAAGCACTTTAAGAAATCACCTGCCCACCTTCCTGCTCTTAGGCAAGGCTGTACCTAAAACATCACAGAAAGCTATGGTAATTATCTATATGATTTCTTTTTCTAAAGAAAGAACATACTATAACTTGCCCTGAAGCAAGCTCAACACTACAAAAATATTTAAGTATTTAATTATACTGGAAGCTATGAAGTTGAGGCATTGATATGAAGACCTAGATATCTCTTTACCCTCACTTTTCATACTCTTTTAGTTACCTCTAGGGGGAAGATAACTTTAAAACAAACAAACAAACAAACAAAAACTTAATCCACTTGGTCCAAAAGCAAGTAAATGTTTGTGAAAACTGTGTTCCGTGGTACTAGAGCCTGGAAGTACAAGAAAAGAAGTATGCACTCATCCTAACAACAGTATTTTACACGTACCCTTCGGGTTGGTTTGAGTTGCTCAGATAAGCCACTAAAATAACTCCCTAAAGGAGGAGATGAAGCATTCTATATGCCACCATGTCTCCTTTAAAAGCCACCACCGTCAAATTCAGGAATTATACCCACCACTTAAAAGTTCTCATGTGGTAGAATGCAAAGCTGCTGTTTCATCATATAAAGGTGAAAACATGCTTTCTGTAACTTAGAAAAACTCAAGTATTCAATTGTTTTTTTGCTAGTCATGTGCATCCTATAATTAATTGGACCTTTCATCTATTCTTCGCTTCTTTGCACAAACTGAATGTCCATTGTCATTTTTGTAGTGATGGCAGTTGTGATTGAATTTTGAAGCCATGTGAATGATACTTTAACCCTAGATTGTCCTCATGTATTCTTGTGTTCCTGAAAAATCTCATTTACCTCATGTTTTAAAAATGGTATAGTATGTCTTTGGTGGTAGATAACCCAACTTTCCTATCTTTTTTTTCTTTAATGTTATTTGTAACACCAAATCTACAGTGACTCTTTAAAGAAGGTTAATATCAGAAAGTTTTGTGTGTGTTTTTTTAAATGGTGTGAGGATGGTGATTATTAGCTGCATAGTATATAAAAATCCAGGACTGTTTCCTATGATTTGCTGGTTAAGAAACTTTAAAGACCATTGGATTGTGTTTAATGTTTGATCATTGTCCAGAGACTATATAAAATGACTGTATCACTGAAAAAAAATCTAGATGTAGTTGTTGTGAAGTGACCTAAACCAGGTTGATCATATGTAAATCTTAGGGGTGTTGTTTTTGGTAGATAATGGTGTCTACTGAAACAGTTAAAGGTGTTTCTTTTCAACCTTACTACCAGATTATAAAGAAATGACCACACTCTGGCACACGTAGATATTTTTTAAACAAACATTCATAAGCGTGCAGAACCAAAACAATTTATAATAACTTGTTCTGTAAAGTCCATGAAGGAAGTTTTGAGCTCTTCATTTAGGCATTCCAACCATCACCTTACATAAAGGTTCAGTAAAACTAGATATACAGCATTCACAAAGCAAGATTCAGTTACCTTTCTAGTCAGCGTCAGGCAGCCAGAAATGCTCCCAAACCAATGGCTAGATACAGAACTGTTGAAGGATCAACTCTGGGCACCATCTCTAAAGCTAAAGGCTATAGGCCTTATTAGATTTTTATACCCTGTTTATTCAAGGGTGAAAAATAACTATGAAATACTTAATCTAATTCACAAATCATACAACTTTTAAAAAAAATTTTTTATTATTAGCTTCAGGTGTACAAAACAATGGAATAGTTAGACATTTACACCCCCTCACAAAGTGCTAACCCCTCTCCCCCATCCTACAACACCTTAGTAAATTTATTATTAATATTAAGAATCATGTGTAGCTATCTGTTATTAAATGGAATAATTTACTTAAAGTACATTTTATCACTTATAGCACTTTATATTTCATAGCTTATATATTTGTATTTCATAAGTAGATTTGTTAGTTTTTTATTTTTAACTGGAGACCAATACCATTCATTATCTTTATAGAATAAAATCCATGCATTCATTCAACAATTACTAAGCACCTGTTATGTGTAGGGAATTGTATGAAACTCCAATAGAATTCTCAAACTGTAGGATGAATTAAAATCATCTTGGGAGCTTGGTAAATCTCAAGTGAGATCCAGGACTCTGCATTTTAACAAATATCCCAGGAGCTGCTGATGAAAGTGTTCCCAATCCACACTTTGAGGGAACACAGCCTAGAAGATAACTATTGTAACTAACCAGACTAACCACCTGCTTTGAAGAGGCTTACAGTCTGGTGGGGACAAACAAGGAAACAAACTAATAATTGATACCATATGAGGTCAGGCACAGGGAATTCTAACTCTGGCTGAGGAACTAGAGAAGGCTTCTCATAACATTTGATTTTTTTAATTCAGTGGTTCTCAGTGTGGTGGTGGGTGCATATGGGACATTTTTTGTCCCCTAGGAAGCATTTGGCAATGTCTGGAGACATTTTTGATTGTCATGATTTGGTGGGGGAGGGTCAAGATGTGCTACTGGTATCTTGTGAATAGAGGCCAGGGATGTAGCTAAACACCCAAAAATTCCTAGAAAAATCCCCTCAAAACAAAGAATTATTTGGTCTAAAATGTTAATAGTTCTGTGCTTGAGAAAGCCTTCCTTAGCTTAATTATTTTATCCCCTGTCTCCTTAATGTCTGTTGCTTCTCTCCCCCTCCCCCTGATACACACATAGATTAGTTACACAAGTATTAACTAAGACTAGATGATATTAAATATAAATAGATGATTATTGTAAAAGATGCAAACAATAAACAACCGTATAAAGTAAAAGAGGAAAGTTCTCTCATCTATAATTCTTCTAGACTTCTTTTTCATGAAATTAATGGACATCCATATATTTTGAGATTGTTAGGTTTTTGCTTTGTTCTTAAATGGGATCATAAACTTTACATTATTATTTTGTGACTTGCTTTTCTTACTTTACTATGTGCGGTTGCTGCACAGTTTTCCATAGTATAGATGGATGTACCGTAATGATTTAACCCTTCTGCTGCTGGACGTTGAGGTGGTTTCCAATTTACTTGATGGTGTTATAAATAGCATTGCACTGAGATTTATGCACTGGTGCATGTTAGATTCCCATGTTCTGGGATAGATTCCCAGATGTGGAATTGTTCAGTCAAAGGGAACATTTATTTTATTTTGATAGTCTTAGTACTACAGGAATACCATCATAATAGGTTGTAACTATTTATATTCCCACCAACAGTGATTGAAATGCCTATTTTCCATACCCTCACCAACATTGGATATTACTAGACTTTTTAATTTTTGTCACTCTGATGAGTAAAAATGCTATCTCATTATCATTTTAGTGTTCATTCCCCTGACAACTAGTGAAGTTGAGCATCTTGTTGTTTATTGGACACTTACGTTTTTCTGTGAATTGCCCAAGGATACTCATTGCCAATTTTCAATTGGAATGATTTCATGTTTCTTACTTATTTGAGGATCTTTATTCTATACATTGATTTTTCTTTATCTTCCATATATTTTCTCCCTACCCGTCATTTAAAAAAAATTATTGCAAGTGTTGTAGTTCACTGTATAGTAAGCCCTTAGTATTTATATGTTCAACTTTGTCTTTTTTTTCAGCTCATCTGCTTACTAACAGTGTAACCTTGGGCAAGTTTCTTAATTTTTTTGTGCCTCAGTTTCCTGTTTTTAAAATGAGGTAGTAATAATGTCTACCTTACAGGATTGTTGTGGAAATCAAATGAGATATTACAGTAAAGCATTTAGAATAATGCCTGGCACAAAGTAAGTGCTCAATAAAAAGTAACTGTTATTGTTATTTCTCCTGGTTTTGTGCCTTGTTTAGGAAGGTCTTCTGTGCCTTAAAATTATAAAGATATGCCACCACAGAAAAATTAGCAGCGTATACAATTGGCAGAGTATTATCAGAGCTCAGGATGTAATTGAGGGAGGGACAGTTGTTCCTTCGGATAGAAGCACAGGCAGTATATCCCAGAGAGCTTTTGCTATATTAAAAGAGTTTTAACTTTATCCTGGAAGCAGAGAAAAATCCTTGACAAATTATAAGCATTAAATAGTTGTATAAAGATTCCCACACTTCTCAAATTTTTGTGGAAGGAGAAGACTATCTAGTGAATAGTATGGTACTATTTGGGAGGAGGAAAAAAATTAGCTCCTGACCTCACTACAAAGGGAATTCCAAATGGCTTAAAAAGTTAATTGAAGACAATCAAATAACCAAAACTAAAAGAGATTAGAAGTGTGAATTTATTAAATCATTGGATAAAAAAGAACTTCCTAAGCTTCTAAGCAGTGGGGAAGAAATCATAGAGGAAGATATACATAGATTTGTCTAGGTATCAAAACTAATATATATAGATCTTAAAAATTATATTAAGACTCACTGTTGGCAAAGGCCCACCTATTGATGGGAGTATAAATTAGTATAACTTCTAGAGGCCAAATGACAATCATATAAAAAATTTTTAAAATGTGCATGTCTTTGATTTAGTTATTCAACCAGCAGAAATTTATCTTAGTGAAATACTTAAGTATGAATGTAAAGAATTAACTAAGAGGATTTTCATCTGATTATTGCTTATAATATGAAAAATTAAAAACAACTTCAGTGTCCAGAAATATAGGATTAGTAAAATTATGTCCATACAATAGAATATGTGTAGCCGTTATACATGGCATCATGCTAAAATATGTATTGATATAGAAGTACTGTATGTTCATCATGTTTTAATGAAAAACTAGTTTACAAAAGAATATGTGCAATGTATGATCCAATTTTTCTTAAACATGAATACAAAATAGAAGCACAATGTAGAGAAATGAGGGGAAAAGAAAGAAGAAAAAAAGAATAAAAAAAACAATTTAAAAATGCTTAGCTCTAGTGGTGTGATTATGTGTAATTTTTAATTCTCTGAATTTCCTTTTTTTTTTACAATGAACCTGCATTATTTGTGTAAAAAGGGAAATATAAGGTTTTTAAATCATGAAATTAAAAGATAATGCAAGAAAATATTAAACATATTAGCAACAAAAGTATCAGACAAAAGGCTAATATTTCCACTATTTAAAGAGTTCTAGAATCTTTTTTTTTAAAAGAGTAAGATCCAAATAGATAAATGAACAAAGGGCACAACTAGTTTTCAAAAGAGAAAATATAGATGGATGATAAATATGGAAATATATTCAAGGTCATGAGTTATCAAAGAAATGCAAATTAAATCAGTGAGATACAAGTTTTAACAGCTTATCAAAAATTTAAAAATACGTAGTAGTGAGGTTGTGGGTGTGATGAATAAGACTAGCACTGCTGTATACTATAATTTATAACTTGGTATGATTTCTTTGGAAAGCATTAAAATACTCAAAAAGTTTACCTTTAGGCATCTGTCCTAAGAAATCAGCAGAAGTACCAAAAATACGTTGGGAATAAAGATGTTCATTGTAGCATCATTTCTAAGTAACAAATGTGAAGTGACTTAAATGTTCATTAATAGGGAATAGTTACGTAAATTTGTGGTGTAACCATATTTCAGAATGATATGCAGCTTTTAATATTTAGGTTACGATGTTATAATGTTAAGTTTAAAAAAACATGAGATTTTAGGAACAGTATCATCTCAACTATTTTAAAAAACTAGAGAAAATATGTCAAAATATTAGCAGTAGTTTCAGCTAGTGGGTAAAATTTTGAGTGATTCTTTTTTGTACTATGTGTATTTGTAATTTTGTATAGTGAATTTTCTCATATCAGAAAAATCAAGATATAGTATTTAAAAGGAAATGATGATCACGCTCACAGAATTATCGAAGGTGAAACCTGGGTGTGTCTGAGACTAGAGAAAGGGCAACAAGTCCAGAAGCTACAGCAGTGGCCTGTTCACAGATGAGAATGCTTCAATTTAGGAAAAGTGGCATTGGAGATGGAAAGATGTGGTCCAAATCCTGGAGAGATTTAGCAGTTAGAGTCAACTTGGTTTGGTGAGTGCTGGCATTGGGAGGCATGCTAGATGGGGGTACAATTCACTGAGATGAGAACTTAGGGGAGAAGCAGTTTAAGGGATGGAAATGAGTTCAGTCTGGCAATGTTGAGTTTGTGATCAGGGTTAAGGTAAACAGTAGGCACTTGAATGCTTTGATCGGGAACTCAGGAATAGGTCTGTCTAGTTATGAAGATTTGGGAGCCATTATCAGCACGCATCTTCAAGTTCTGGCCTCGAATGACATAATGCTCAGGTACTAGATCTTTAACAGATGATCCTGTTTCCCTTAGAACACCTACTAAAAACTAATTAAAAATTCTGGTAGTGTAATTCGTGGTTAAGTTTAAAAAACTACATGTTAATAGTATGAGTAAATGTATAGTCGCTTTCTTTAGAAATAGAGGGGAAGGGGTTGATATAACTGCCCTTTAGCAACTTTGTAGTACACTTGGGGGTCACTTTAATAATATATATATTTTTAATTTGGACAACCTACAACTCATTTAGACCTTTGTCATGAATACTTTAACTTGTATTTTTGTATATATCTAGAGTTTCCCTCTATTTGAGAAGATTGAGGTTTTCTTATTTGGATTTTTTTAGGGGGATGTTAAATTGTATTCTAAAATCAATATGTTAATTCTTATAAATGTTTTTGAGTACATATCTAAACTGATTTTTAATACTGATTCTTTTAATTTACATTTGTGCTACCGAACTCTTCCATCCGATCATCTAAGTTGGTTATTTTAGCTGATATGGTTTCTAATTAAGTCTGTGTGGTTGAGAGAGCTCCCTGTGGCATGTCTGCTTTAGCATTTAATTGCTCCATGGACTCCAAATTAAATTCTGTAGTATTCCATTTTGGTCTGCCAGTGAAGCAAAGATCTTTTCAGCATGGCCTGAGAAATGCGGTGCTTGTGATAGCTGGAAGGACCAGCATCACAATTTTAGTTATGGCAGTTTGACTTCTAGATTGACTTTTTATCATTTGAAAATAAAGTTTAAACTGTTATCACAGAGTTAAATGAGAGACCAGCAGGCACATAATAGGCTCTCAATAAGTATTTTAGAATAAATAAAGCAAAATTGCTGGCATTGACATTGTATTGCCCCAAGTTATTTTGTTTTAGAAATAACAAATTCTTGTGAGTTTTTAGGTTGGATTTGAATGAAAAAGTACCAGGAAACTAATATGATAATGCTCTGTTAGGGATACTATAAGGTGTTTTTGCATTGGGGTCACAGGTTGGATTAAGGCACTTCTAAGGTCCCTTCTAACTCCATGTTATCTTATTTGACCGTTTTGGTTCTTTAGTTGGTAGAGAAAATGGGTATTTTCACAAATACTTAGGTGTGTTCTTTACTGCGAAAGAATTCATGTAGTCCTAAGACTGAGGGCAAGATCTAATCACTAAGGTTTGTAAGCACTAGTCTGTCACACTTCTTTAGAATGCTGTTCAGAATTCTATCTGCCTGTCACGTCATTTCTTGCTGCCCCCATTCAGTTGTACAGAATCAGAATTTAGAGTTCTAATGGACAAGAATGAACAGAATCAGGCATTAGACTGTGAGACTCAAGAAGGGTAAGTGCTGCAAGCATTGATTTATCATCAGGTACTGACTACCCGCTTAAGGTGATGTTAAGATATAACATCAAAACAGATAAAACAAGAGAATGGTATGGATGTACTGTTGATCACAGTTTCACATCTAGAAAATTCCAATAAAATAAAATTCTCAAACTATCCTAATAAGTCACTAAGAATTGCTAAATTGAAGACCAGTGAGTCAGTGTGAGACAAGTGAACTTTGTTGTGATGGCCGTTTCTCTATCAAAATTCTGTTATGGTCTTGTAAAATTCAAATGAAGAATTCTGCTTCTGGCAAGACTAGAGAGCATGAATAACTCTTCTATTGGAAAACAGCTAAAAGCTTGGGTAAAATATGACCAAACGATCTTTATATATTGAAATGACACAGATAGAAAGCCGCCAAAGAAGTTTTTTTTTTAAATTGAAAGCAGGAAGTCTAAAAGATAAGCATTCATCATAGCTTTCCCACTGAGACTATCTACTGAACTGTGATTTACTGCTGTTACTGCTGCATGGAGATGCAGAAAAAGTCTAGCACCTCCCATTTCCCCAAGATGGAAGGTCTAATAAGATCCCTTTGTTGCACAAAGCAGACATCCCAGAGCTGTACTATCAGCACAAGGATGAAGAAGAAATAAACTCACTGCACAAAAGAAGGCAATGAGGAAAATCGCCTCTTCTATTCTCGGCATTAATGGGTAGATGTGATATCTATCACCCTTGAAAATATATAACTAGGAGCTAGCCCTCACATGGGTTTCATTCAAGTATATTCTTGATGTTGTAATAAAATTATTAATTTTATTAAATTTCAACCTCTGAGTATTAGTCTTTCTAATATTCTCTGTGACAATATGGGAAGTACTTATAAAGTATTGCAAAAGACAAAGTTATTCAAGAGAAAGCACTGATGTGATTATTTAACTTGTAAACTAACCATCCCCCCCCCCCCCCCCCCCCCCGCCGACTATTTTTACTTAAAAAAATGGGTAACAGAAAAACTGGTTATTCACACTTGGGTATTTATTTGAGAAACATTTTCTTGAAATTGAAGAAAGTAAACCTACTATTTAAAATTAAGCAAATGAAATTATTTGTTGCTAATGATAAAACTTTCAAGAGAAAATTAGAATTTTGAAAAACTTGTACTCACTACCTTAAGCATGATAGTTAACCAATGCTTTAAGGAATTTTCTAGAGAACGCAACATTAAACTTCAGAAGGATCTTGTTCTGCAGGGATAAACGGTGTGTGAGGTAGGTTTGGGGAGGAGCTGTCCTTCTAGTGGCCTTGTCTGCCATCCCTCCTGCCTGCTTTCTGGGGAGGCATTCACAGCACCCTCCACCATCTCCCCCAGCGCTTTGCTTCACCAGTTCTGTCCTGCCCAGACCCCAGGAAGAACCCATCTGCCCCAAGGGCACAGCATCTGAAGTGATCATAGCTCATTCTGGCAAAGCCCAGCCAAGTCAGGGCCTGTCCCAGCTCCTGGCTCTAGGTGGACTGGGGAAGGGCCTGGGTGAATGGGGAACTTTTTTTTTTTTCCCCTCATTAATTTTTATGGGAAAGATTATGATACATGTTTTTCCAATCTATGATACCTAAATTTTCACATTGCTAACTGAAAAATGAAGTTACATAAGCAATAAACAACAATATTTGAAAGGATATGAGTATGGTTTGTACATTGAAATATAATCAGGATTTATTAAGAAAGAGTTTTCTAATGGAATAGGTAGTGATATAAGCAAATGTGGTTATTTGGTATTGTACAATGAAATGTGTCAACAGTTAGAATATCTGTATAATTCGAAGAATCAGTATTTTCCAAATGACTAAAGTACATGATATTACAAGATTGTACATCAGTAAAAAATTCATTCAACATACATGATAGAGCAACAGAGTTTAATTTAACTGAATTTGAAAAGTTTATTGATAGGATTTCAGATTCCACATTACTCTTAACCTTTAAGAAACTACCACTGTGGACTTTTGGTATATTATCAAAGACCCAAAATTACCTGAAAAGGCCATTAAAATACTTTTATCTTTTCCAACTGTATATCTATATCAGGCTGGGTTTTCTTCATATACTTCAACCAAAACAACATATAACAGAGATTGAATATGGGAGTAGATATGATAATCCAGCTGTCTGATAAACCAGACAGAGATTTTAAAAGAGATTTTAGAGAGACATAAAGACATTAAAGAGATTTGTAAAACAGTGACATTTTTCTCATTAAAATGTTTTGTATAGAGAGTATACAGAAAGCAACAGGCCCAAATAGGTTCACAGATAAATTCTACCAAACATTTAAGGAAGAAATTATACAAATTATCTACAATCTCTTTCAGAGGTTAGAAGTAGAGGGAATTACTTCCTAATTCTGTGAAGCCAGCATTAACCTATATGAAAACCAAACAATGACATTACAAGAAAACTACAGACTACCTCTCTCATAACGTAGATGCAAAACTTCTCAACAGAATATTAGCAAATTGAATCCAAGAAATATAAAAAGAATTATACACTACAACCAAATGGGATTTATCCCAAGGATGCAAGGTTGGTTCAGTATTTGAAAATCAATATAACACATCACATCAACAGACTAAAAAAAAATCACATGATTATATCAATAGATGCAGGTAAAGCATTTGACAAAATCCAACACCCATTAATGATAAAAACAAACAAACAAAAAACCCAGAAAACCTCTCATCCAGCTAGGAATACAGGGGAAGTGTCTTAACTTGATAAGAACATCTACAAAACCCCCATAGCTAACATCATATTTAATGGTGAGAAACTGAAAGCTTTTCCACTAAGATCAGGTACCAGACAAGGATGTCTGTTCTCACTACTCCTTTTCAGCATTGTACTGGAAGTCCTTGCTGATGTAATGAGACAAGAAAAGGAAATAAAAAGTATACAGATTGGGAAGGAATGCATGATAAATTGACTTTGTTTACAGAATACATGATATTTATGTAGAAAATTCAAAAGAATTAACAAGAAAACTTCTGGAATTAATAAATGATTAAATAAGGATTGCAGGACACAAGTTTTATATATAGAAGTCAATTGCTTTCCTATATACCATCAATGAATAAGTGGAATTTGAAATTAAAAACACAATTCCAGGGCCAGCTGAGTGGCGTGTTGGTTAGGAGTCGGCTTGGGATGCCAGCTCTGAGCAGCAGGGCCCCGGTTTGGATCCCACATGAGGGCCAGCAATGCTGCGCCCTCTACAGCTAAGATGGTGAACAACGGCTTGATCTGGAGCTGGGCTGCCGTGAGTTGCGGGCAATGGCATAGGCTGCAGTGGGGCTGGCCGGCAGCAGGCGTGAGCTTTCATGAGCTGCCATGAGCCACTGTGTGCAGCTGTCTAATGGCTGACGAGTGACTGCCTCACCGAAGAAGAGCGCAATGATAACACTAACATGGGCCAGTGAAGCAACGTCCCCCACAACTAGGCTGAAGAACAGAAAGACAGCAGCTTGTCTGTTCCCCCTCCCTGATTCCCCAACGCTGTTCCCCTCCCCCAATTCCCCAATAAACTCTTTAAAAAACCCCAAAAAAACCTACAATTCCATTTACATTAGCACATCCAAAATGAAAATACTTAGGTATAAATCTAACAGTATGTATACGATCTGTATGAGGAATACTATAAAACTCTGATAATGAAATCAAAGAACTAAATGGAGAGATAGTCCATGTTCATGGTTAGGAAGACTCAATATTGTCAGGATGTCATTTCTTCCCAACTTGGTCTATTCAATGCAATCCCAATAGAAATCCCAGCAAGTGATTTAATGGATATTGACAAATTGATTTTCAAGTTTATATGGAAAGGCAAAAGACCAAGAATAGCCAACACAATATTGAAGAATAAGAACAAAGTTGGAGGACTGATACAACCTGACATCAAACTAACTATGAAGCTACAGTGCAAGCCAGTATGGTATTTGTGAAAGGACAGTGAGATCAATGGGCAGAATAGAGAGCCCAGCAATAGACCCCCATAAATATAGTCAGTTTCCTTTTGACAAAGGAGCAAAGGCAATACAATGGGTCAAAGATAGTTTCTTCAATAAATAGTGCTGGACCAACTGGACATTCTCACAAAAAATAAATCTACAAATATACCTTACAGTCTTCACAAAAATTAAAATGAGTAATAGACCTAAATATAAAATGCAAAACTATAAAACTCCTAGAAGATAACACAGGAGAAAACGTAGATGACCTTGGGTGTGGTCATGCCTTTTTAGCTACAACACCAAAGTCATGATCCATAAAAGAAATAGTGGATAAACTGGACTTCATTAAAATTACAAACTTCTGTTTTGTAAAAACAAGTTTAAGAGAATGAGAAGAAATTTACAACAGATATATATGATAATTCTTAAATATACAAAGAACTCTTAAAGCGCAACAATAAGAAAACAAATTGATTTAAAAAATGGGACAAAAACCTTAAGAGATACTTCACCCAAGAAGATATACAGGGCCGGCCGAGTGGCGCGTTGGTTAAGAGTTGGCTTGGGACGCCAGCTCTGAGCAGCAGGGCGCCGGTTTGGATCCCACATTAGGGCCAGTGATGCGCCCTCTACAGCTAAGATGGTGAACAACAGCTCAACCTGGAGCTGGGCTGCTATGAGTCGCCAGCTATGGCGTAGGCTGCAGTGGGCGTAAGCTACCGTGAGCGGCTGGCAGCCGACATGAGCTGCCAAGAGCTGCTGTGAGTGGCCATCCAGTGGCCGGCAACCGATCTGCCTCACCTGGGAAGAGCGCAATGTTAATACCAACATGGGCCAGTGAAGCAACGTCCTCCACAGCTAGACTAAAGAACAAAAGGACAGCAACTTGTCTGTTCCCCTTCCCTGAAACACTTTCCCTCCCCCAATTCCCCAATTAAAAAAAATCTTAAAAAAAAAAAGATATACAGATGGCAGTATTTTGGGAATTACTTCAAAATCCCTAAAGCAGAAGTTCTTAAACATTAGTGTTTATTAAAAAACAAAAATAAAACTAGGGGAGCTTGTTAAACATTTGGATGTTATATCCCACCTAGAGACCCAAAAATAGTAAAACTAGAGATAGGCCCTGCATTTCTAAAAATATTAAGTACTTCCTCTCCCCACTACCTGGCTGACCCTTACTCATTTAAAGAGGACTACAGGATACAAACGATATGCTTACATAGCAGTGCAATCAGTTATTTCATTCTTCGTTTTACAACTGTTGATAGCAATGATATCAATCTTGGGTGGGTAAAGATTTAGACTCAATGGTTATAAAAAGTGAAGATTCATAGAGCTGGGATTAGAGTTGAGAAAGATCCTCATGTTTTTCTCATTACTATTTTTTAGGTATACTTTCTATGAGATAGTTAATTTTAAGGAGGAAAACAGTCTTTAGCTGGGTGAAGGATTAGTAAAAACACCATTCAGCCCCCTTTTCCCAAGAACACAGACTTTAGTGAGATCCTCTGTTAATATTAGGCATGGATATTGTAGACTCAAAAGAGTTCTGTTCTGCTTACCTGCCCAGACCTTATAAAGGGCTGTTTTCATTGTTGCTGAGCAAGTTATTGCTTTTAATTACATAGTATAGCTAATTGTGTTTAGAGTTTAGTGGCTTTATTTCCTGTTGTTTCAGAGACACCAATTTACCAAACACTTAAAAATTCCCTTAGTTCATCAGAAAACCTTTACTACATAATTTTTATCTAAAAAATGAAATTCACAAAATGTTAATCATCAGAACTCTAGATTTTGCAAGACTCGTCCTTAAACTGAGCTTTCAAAATTATGCTCATTCCATATTAATTTTTATAGTTTTATTATTTGGTTATAAAATTAAATAATTACTATTAAGGGATCAATGTCATATTTTGTAAAACAGATTTGTTTAACAAAATCTGAAAATAATATGTGGCATTTTGTATGTCATGCTTTCAAAACAGAGGCTTTAATTCCTATATTATATGTAGAGGTTGTTAGCTATTCTAAAGGTACAATATGAGACTATTGTTCATATCAGTGTAATAAATTGATACTCCTTGATGTAGTTTTCATTTTGCATATTGTCAGAACCTTGGACCTTAATCTTATTCTTTGATTGACAGCGACCAGGGAAAGAACACTTGTATTATTTGGGATAGTCACATCTGTTCAACTTGATTCAATTGAGGGTATTTGCATATTCTTAAGTATTTCTTCTGAGAGGGCTTAAATCCTTCCAAGTGCTTGATGCATTTTTGAAATTCATAAGGTATCTACATGCACTAATAGTTCTGTATAATATTGCTGTGCATAATCTGACAGATAAGACTACATTTTAAAACAAGATATTCTTTCTTTAGGGATGCCTACATTACATTTTTACTTGTTCTGTTAGCAGAAATGTCAAAAATTTTTAAAAGGCTTGTTTTAGGGTTTTGATTGAATTAGTATATCCTAACTTTAGACAAGTTTGTCAATCATAGGACAAATAAAAATTTATTAAATAATAATTCAAAGGTTAATGGTAGTTTTTCCTGCCTTGGTTGGAAAATTGAGTAATTTTATAGAAAACCATTGTAGAGCTTGAATGGATTTGTTTAGGCTTTTTATTGTATAGGGAAGGTTATTGAGGCTCAAGTTTACTGACTTACTCAAGGTCATGTAGTTTGGAAATTAGGCCTTATTTTAGGTCTGAACTCTAAGACCAGTAAACCCTAAGGAATGCAGGTATATGCCTTCTGGTTTACATGAATGATGGGATATGACCTTTGATTTACATGATTTACAAATTATCCTACGTCTAAAATTTCCCCTTGCCATTAGAACACATAGTCAGGGATTATGTCTTATTTATCATTATATCTCTCCAAAATTGACACCATATCTTATACATAGTTAATGCCCAATCATTAGTTTTATTGTTCTCCTAGGCCAGGGGGTCGGCAAAACTGCAGCTGGCGAGCCACATGCGGCTCTTTGGATACATTCCGTTGCAAAAGTTTGCTGACCCCTGGAAGAGCCAATCCTGTCTCTCACAACAATTTAAAAATTATTTGAGTGCCATAAATATATTTTTAGATAATCACCATTATGTGAATAATATCCTTTAAAAATTTTATAAATGAAACTATGATAGTTTTATTTTCATTTTCAATTTTACTTCATAGCCACAGTTTGTGAGCCGCAGTTTGCTGACCCCTGGCAGCTCTTCCATCTCAAAGGTTTGCCGACCCCTGTCCTAGGCTATCTGTAAAGGATAATTTTGAAACCAGATAGCTTATTAATGGAATGTTAAACACCTTGATAGCAAACAGGTTTCATTTTATATTCCTTTTTTGATGAATGGGCAGTAGCTGTGGAGAAGAATTTTGAGATCTGCTGGGGTTGATTAGCAGTGTCTGCCATAGGATCAGAGAAACCAACTGTTTCTTCCTTGATATATGTGAGCTTAGGGAAGAGAGAAAACTATAGACTAGAGTGATCAGAAAAGGCCCCAGGAAGAAATAAGGCTCAAATTATAGGATAGATAGAATTCAGATACTGTAGGCAAAAATGAGGTAGAATGCCACCAAGGCTGGGGGAGTTCTATAAAAAATTTGTTGGTATTCAGAAAGGTTTACTGTAACGTAATATCATTATATTTGCATTATAATGTAAATAGATTATATTATATTACGTATTACATAATCAAAGGAAGGAAAACAGTTATTCAGAGCTTTTGATACCTAGCCCTGTGCTTTTTCCAGGAACCCTGGAGACTTTCTGTCCTAGTTTGCATCCCTTGCTGTTTCTTTCCTGAGTTATTTAGGGTTGTTCAAGACTTCCCTATTTCTGCCTGGGCCAGCTCTCTCCAATTTTATATCTGCCTTACTTAAATATGTAAAAGGTATGATATAACCTCATCACAAGTTTTTTTTTCATTATTGTGTTACTGGAATTCATTGGAGAAGGAAGTCTCGATTGTTATTTAATCATCTTATTAAAATAGTATTTTAAACTACTTGGCTATAAAGTGAAGAATATCAAATTACATAATAATTTTTTTATCTTCCAGGAATCCCCTTCTGGTCGAAGGAAAGCTCTTGCTACTAGCAGCATAAACATGAAACAGTATGCAAGCCCTATGCCAACTCAGACTGATGTCAAGTTAAAATTCAAGCCATTGTCCAAAAAAGTTGTATCTGCCACTCTCCAATTTTCATTATCTTGCATTTTCCTTCGGGAAGGAAAAGCCACGTAAGTTTCTTTTGTCAAATAAGTTGCTTCACAATGTGTTTTAAAACACTGTAGGTAAATAGCTTGTGACTCAGTAGACTGGCGGCAGTTAAGAACATCCTACCACATACCAGTCATTCTTGCCAGTCTTTGTTTCAGAGGCTGAATTAAATGAACGCCTTGTTATTTATAGCCTCTTTGACTCTAGAGAATGAACTCTATAAAAGTGATTACAGCAAGTTTCAAATTTAAAATTATATATTATAGGCTATCATACAGGTTTGTTTTATGCTTCAGTGTCTTTAGTGTAAAGTGGTTGTACTCTGAAATACAGACGGTTCAATTTGTAGAGCTGTTTGATGCAGCTGAGACATGAGAGGAACCCAAAATGAAAAGTTTAAGATAAGAGGGATAAAAGAACTAACTAAAAGAACTTCTGCCAATTCATGTTCTTTTGCTCAGCCTTCTAAAAATTGTATAGCAAGGCACAGTTAGATACAGTTGGTTATAATCACTATCCTTTTCAAAAATCACTTCTAAAGCACTGAATAGGCATTGCAGAAAGATAATTTATACGCCCAGTTCTCCTAAGAGAGTAAAAATATAACTGGATAAAATGAGGCGTGGACATACCTAGAACAGGTGAAAAAAGAAAGCGAACGTTGACCCTGATTGTAGCATACAGTCAAGTCAAGGGTAAGTACATGTTTTGGCTATAGTGAAAGGGTTAGTACCTACTTGGAGTGGAAGATTCAGGGAGGGGAGAACTGCACATTTCATGCCTAGACTTAAATGGTGAGGGGACGAAGGCAGCTATGAGCATTTCAATCCAATTTGAATCACAGTTCTGAATGTATTTGACCTAGTGGAATGTGGTTACTATAATTGGCCATGTGCACTTGACTGATTGGAGTGGATTCTGTGCGTCAGTCAAAATGAGATGTTTGGCACTCATCTACAGGGCAGCAGTGATTTGGTAGATAACAGTAAGCCTCTTCTCTGGAAAGTTTGCTTCTAAGTGAGTGTGATAGTGTAGAATGGAAGCAATTAGTCTTTCATCTCAGGACCTTAAATTGTAGACTTAAATATTGAGAAATTAAAAATAAAGACCTTTCCCTGAAGTTCAAGCCAAAAGGAACAGAAAGGAAACAGAGGAAGAAGAGAGAAAACAAAATCAGAGAAGATCCTTTGAAAGTGGACTCCTTTCCATGGGGCAGAAGCAGTAAGTGAATTAGAACCGTTCACAGGAATATAGAGGAGAGGAAATTTAGTCAAACCAAATATCTCAATTTGAGTGAAGCATTCTCTCAGCACACCCCAAACTTTCTACCTCCTTATTCCTTGCTTCTTTACCTTTTCCAAAGAAAAATGTTTAGGGTTAAAATATGAGGAAATTAAAGAGGTAAAATTAAGCAAGTTAACATTTTAAGAATAGTGTTATATCTTGAAATTATCCCCCATTGACAGGTGAGCAATTTGTAAGGCATTCATATAAGGTAACATAACTTTTTTTATTCATGCAGACTTTGTGTGACTATTTTAAAAAGGGGAAATAATTTTAGCTCGAAGCTTGTATGAGATAAAATGCAAAGAATTTCAAAAAACAGTTTAGTCTGCAAAGTCATACCATATTTAGAAAATACATGAATATTAACAAGCATTACTTTACAAAAGAAGCAGTGTTTTGTTTTGTTTTGTTTTTTATTGTGCTAAGAACATGAGAAACAGTGTTTTAACTTGACTTTTTGTGTTTTGGGTAGTATACCAGATTGAAATTTAGTTTGCATATAACATGTTAGAAATAGGTTTCATTCACTGTAGTTTGCTTGAAATTTAAGGTGAAAATGATAGATCAGGAAAACTTAAATTATTTGATGTTTAGAGTATTTAATGTAAACTTTATAAATTTATATTTAAAATACTTCAAGATAAAAACATCTTTACATTTTATTAAATATATGGTATTTAACTTATAATCAACCCAGGTCATTTTTTATCTTATAATTCTTAAAAAGGCTAGAATTTGTTTTAAGATGCTTTTTTTTTTTTTTTTAAGATTTTATTGGTGAATTGGGGGAGGGAAACAGCGTTGGGGAATAGGGGAATGGGAACAGACAAGTTTCTGTACTTTTGTTCTTCAGTCTAGGCGTGGAGGATGTTGCTTCACTGGCCCATGTTGGTATTATCATTGCGCTTTTCTCGGGTGAGGCAGTCTTCCACTGGCCATTGGACAGCCGCTCACTGCTGCTCATGGCAGCTCACGCCTGCTGCCGGCCAGCCTCACTCAGCCTACACCGTTGCCGCCGACTCACGACAGCCCAGCTCCAGGTCAAGCTGTTGTTCACCATCTTAGCTGTAGAGGGCGCAGCATCACTGGTCCTCATATGGGATCCGAACTGGGGCCCTGCTGCTCAGAATTGGTGTCCCAAGCCGACTCCTAACCAACGCGCCACTCAGCCGGCCCAAGATGCTTTTTCTATTATAATAGTTCTTTAACATTTGGTGAATTATAGCCCCTTTGAGAAAAATGCTCCATTAAACAAGATTTAAATATTATTTATGGGGTGTCCCACTTCTTTTACCTCTTATCCAAAAAAAGCAAAAGGGTTCATGGACTTCAGATTAAGAATTTCTGTTCTGATGCCTTATGAAAGTTTGAATATTTGAAAGTCTAGATCTCACCTGATTTGCAAACTATTTCACTGTTTTAAGAAACAAAATTTTGGGCCGGCTGAGTTGCTCAGTTGGTTAAGGGTTAGCTTAAGAGCACGAGCTCTGAGCAACAGGGCTGCTGGTTTGATTCCCACAGGGGCCAGTAATGCTGCACCCGAGCTTAGCTGTCACTGAGCTGCCAACACACGGCAGGATGGCTCAGTTGGTGAGAGCACATGCTCCTAACAAGACTGCCTGTTCGATGGTGGGCTACGCCCGCCCGCAACTAAGACTGAACTCCACATCTTGAGCTGCTGCCCAGATGGCTCAGTGGATAGAGTGTGCACTCTTAACAACAAGGCTGCTGGTTCGACTCCCGCATGGAATGGTGGCTATGCCTACCTGCAACTAAGATTTAATACTGCAGCTTGAGCTTAGAGGCCACGAGCTGCCAACAGGCAGCCAGATGGTGACTGGAGCCCTCCACAACTAAGACTGAAGAACAATAGCTTGTCTGGTCCCCTCCCCCAATTCCCCAATTTTTTTTTTTAATTTGTTTCTGGAATTCATGATTAAGAAACCATACTTTAATCCTATGAAGAAAATTTTAGTCTTCCATAGGTCTGCAACACAGTTAAAGTAACTCCTGACCTGTTAGTTTTTAATCCTCTTTGCTTTTTACTAATTAAATATGCCATTTAAAAATTAATAAATATGAGTATTTAGATTTTTTAGTAGTATTGTGCAGGTGTTTAAAAAGACAACATATAGAAAGAAGGAATATATTAATATATATTTTTAAGAAGCAATCTTTTTTCAAGCAATGCCATTTAATGAACTGTGTTGTATGTAAATCATTGATGTAGGGATGAAGACATGCAAAGTTTGGCTAGTTTGATGAGTATGAAGCAGGCTGACATTGGCAATTTAGATGACTTTGAAGAAGATAATGAAGAAGATGATGAGAACCGAGTGAACCAAGAGGAAAAGGCAGCAAAAATCACAGGTTGGTTTTATTAGCATTAACTTAAAAGTTTATCTTTTTTTCTGAAGTTGAAAAACTCATTCTGTTTCTAGGAAAAAACAATTCCATTAACAAGGTATTTTTTTCTTCCTTAAACTTTTCTAATGTAACACACTATTTAGCTCTCTGAAAAGTTTGCATTCTAATGAGTAATGTCAGATTTTAGCAATTTAAGATCAAGTCCAAGGTTAATCAAGAAAGCATAAAACTTGAACTACTGATTATAGTATAAAGTAGTCTAAGTATTTTCATGTATATTTTGTCAGTGTATGGATGAATCCTCTATAAGTAAAGATTTGCCTTAAGGGTGAAATGAGAAGATGCATTTGCTACCTTCTCCTAGCTCACGGACATTTTATCTTATATCCAAAAGCTCCCATTCAATTATTCCTTATAGCTTGTTTGACCAAACTACTAAAATGTTAAGTGGTTAGAACCTCTTTGTATTAATTGGTCAATAAATATTTATTGACAACCTGACTATACCTAAGAAATTGATGTTATACCTTTATTATTGGAGTAAAAATCAAGCACAAAATGTATATATTCCTTTCAGTATATTGCTCTAAATTTATGGATTGATATTCCTTGACTTCTATGATGTGTTTACTTCTTAGTGATTTTTCTAAATTCCTTGGGCACTTTGGCATCCATCTCTTGACTTTGCTTCAACTCTTACTAATGTATGGGGATTTCGATTGATTATTTGAATGACTCATTTAACTCCGTAGTCAAAAACTTCCTTGACTTTCTCAATTTTAGTGACCTTCACTTCCATTCTACTTCTAGAAATCTGTTATAAAGGATTGATTAGACTTGTGTGCAAAGATAGATGTTTTGTCCTGTGTGAATTTTATAAATTATTATTTTCTAATTTATGTTTGCCATTTTGATTTCTTACTTGACCCAAGGGTATTTAGGAGAGTGTGTTTTATTTTAGGTTTTGTTTATTTATTTCTAGTTTATTTCTAGTTTAATTTTAACCATATAAGATTCAGAAGCCTGTCAAATTTCAATTTAAAAAAAAATATGCTTGAGGTGTTTTTTCTTTGTAGCCTAGATATATGATCTACTTTTGTAAATTTTCCATAAATATCTTTTTACATGTATATTCTGTTTGACTCAGCATATAGCTATTAGACCAAACTTTAAACTTATATTATTTATTTAGATTCTTGTTCTTTTGTATAGTTTGTGAAAGACAGAGAACTTCAATGTTAAATTATTTAGTTCATAAAAATTTGTTCTGTTATAGCTTCATTGTGGATTGTAATTTGATCACTTTGCCCCATTTAATACCTCTTGCCTTGAAATTTTGTCTGATGTTGATATTTTGTAACCCATGCTTTCTTTTATTTGTATTTTCTTGGTGTATTTATCACTTTTTTTTATCGTACCTATATTAAGCATTTCTTTTATAATTAGTATTTGGTTGTTCCACCTTATAGTCTTTGCCCTTTAATAGTTATATTTCTTGTAACTGACATACTTAATTTCACTTACATTACTTTATTTACATTTTAATTTGGAGATTTTCTTGTTTTTTTTCCACTCACACCTTATATTTTGCCATTCTCAAATGTTCTTTATTTAAGCATTTTTCAATAGAGTAATTTGAAAGTTAAACATCCTATTTTCATTTTAGAATAGTATCTTCTAAAATAAACAAGCCAGATGGATCAATGAATAAACCTGTGTTTCTCTACTAACATTAAAAATAAAACATAATGGTGTTGACTCACCTCATGTAAGATATGAGAGATTCAATATGATTCTCTCTTCTCTTTATTTGAACCCCTCCCTAAACCCCTCCTGGCTATTATTTTTATTTCAATTACATTTTTTTCCCCAATTGGAAATGCTGACATTTGCATTATGTTTACAGTGTCAGCAACAATTATACAATACTTTTTTAAATGCCATGTTTTTCCTGTCTTTGAGGTCTTAGTTTTATTTGGCTAGCTGGAGTACTTCAAGAAGGTAAGTTGGTATTCTTCCCCTACCACGGTCAATGAATGACCTTCACCTGTCCTTGAAATTTTAATTCTGTTGCCAAATACTCTGAGAAGCCTTTCATGCCTACTCCCTCTTAATTTGACTGCTCCATTTTTTATGCCACTACTGTACCATTTACAAATGCAGGCATTTTCTTACAGCATGAGTTTTTATAATTCCAGTGGGATATAATTTGATCTTTTAGTTAGAGGATACAGTTTGTTCTGTGTAGATGGCTTTTAGTTAAAACTAAATCTCAATTAGGCACTAGTACTATAAATGGGAATAAAAAAACACATTTTCATAGCTGTTTTGAGCAATGTTGTACTGTTTTGATCACAGCAATGGGGATAAAAGGTAATAATATGTCACAAGTTCTGTGCTGGTATTGAAGGGAAAAGAAAAGACGTTATTTTTTAGCAAAATACAGATTTAATGAAGGCGTTCAATAAAAATTAGATTTTATAGCTAAATCGTTCTCTTGGGCTGCTATAATAAAATATAATACACTGGGTAGCTGATAAACAACAGAAATTTATTTCTCTCAGTTCTGGAGGCTGGAAGTCTGAGATCAGGGCGCCAGCATGATCAGGTGAGTCATAGACTTCTCGTATTCCTCATGTAGTGGAAGGGAGCAAGGGAGCTCTTTGGGGTCTTTTTATAATAAGGGCATTAATCTCATTCATGAGGGTTCCAGTCTCATGATCTAATCATCTCCTAAAGGCCCCATCTCCTAGTCTGTCACATTGGGAATTAGGATTTCAACATATAAATTTTGGGGGGGACACAAACATTCATACCATAGCAACTGTTACTGCTTACAAATACACACATATACCATATTTTCTAAAATTTCTGCCAGAGAGTAACTTTCTTTTAGATAGCCTGAAATACTTCGACCTTAATTGAAGAAATTGTTTTAATGCAACTTGTGATGATCCAAACTTTCTTTGGAATGCTACTATATATATATATATATATATATATATATATATATATATATATATATGGCCTATTTTATGAAATTCCTTCAAGGTAGAGACTATGTATGTTCTAATCATGTTTTCATCCCTAGCTTCTAGCACATTGTCTGGAACATATTGAAAATTTAGTATATATTAACTGAAAGGCCATAAATGAACGAATGGAGGTTCCCTGTCCTATTGTAGCCCATATTGATCACTCTGACATATTATCTTATTGCATTCACTTTGACCTTTAATCATGTGCTACTTATATAAGGTAGGGTGATCCCATTTTATGGAACGGTTATGATCTGGAGGAGACACATAATTCAAACCATAAATAATTCAAGACGAGTTTTCCAAAAGTAATAAATGTAAAGTATGTGTGCTGAGGGAGCGGAGGTAGGTGGGGACCATGGGTGATTAGCTACAAGTCTAAGTCAATAAATCCACAATCATTGTAACATATTTTTGCTTTGATGGATTTTTTCCTCAGCATTTTCTATTATATATGCAGAGTACAGTCACTTAAATTAATAGCACAGCATGTTATGGCATTTGTTTGGCTTCCTTAGTTGCATTTTTTTAGCACATGTAAATTCCATTCCAAAGTTATTAACTTTCAGGAATTTTTTTTTAGCACCAGCACTACCACTCTAAAAATGTTTGGGTAAAGTAGTTTTAAGATAATAAAAATGTATTAAAATTTAATAGCAGTAATGTTAAAATAATAGTTTATGAGTAAACAAAATGAATATTTTATAGACATGGTACGAATAAAGTATGGTGGGTATTTTTCTTTACCAGCTAAAATGGCAATAACTTAAGCACAGCTTACATTCACTCTTCCTTGGAACTTTCAAATTGTTGACATGAATTTTATAGAGGGAAGAATCATTATTTAAAATTTTGCCTGTGCTATATCTTTATATTGTAATATAAATGAATAAAATGCAGTCACATTATATCTATAAAATTATATGGGTATATTATTCCCAAACTAAGCTGCAAACTTCTTGAAGGAACAGTCTGTTAAAATTATTTTGTGCATATCTTAGATTGACACCTAGAGGCTATTCATTTAGTCAGTGATTTCTTATGGAATATTGCCGTAAATCAATGGTAGTTAACAATTATAGTCTTTTAAAGTAGTTAACTGAAATTATAGTCTTTTCTAGAAGGTAAAAGTAAATTCATGGTGTCTATGCTTGGACTGATCAAAATTCCCAGCCTTTTCTGTCTGAGACAGAATTCACTGCTCACTGGAAACATATTTTAGGAGTGGCTCATAGGCAGAAACTTTTTATTTATTGATGCTACATGTATAGATGCATTCTACAGAGGTGCGGCACCAGTGAATGGGGAGGGGAATTTTGAATTGCCTTTGGAAAAAATCACTGAAATGTAATGGGAATGATAGACATTGGAGTTGGAGAAACAAAGCCATTTAATGAAAAGTTCACTGCATCCAGTATTAGAAATTATATATGGTTTCAAAACAATCAGTTCCTCCATTTATATGGCAACCTCACAGTGCTTGAACCAATATTTATTTGGTATTATGACAATCTTTGGTATTCATATTGAATTTCTGAATACATGCCAACAGGAAGGGAAAAAGAAAGACTCCTGCATAAATGGTAAAGTCCTATTGAATACAGCTTAGAAAACCAGATTTAACTGAAGCAGTTTATAGCAAAGCATCATTGGGAAACCAGACATTATCAGACACCTGAAAGGCCCTTGGTATACTTACAGTTATTGCAAAGATTGCCAAGGATTCTTCTTAGGCTTAACTAAACATTCAGACTCACATGACCTGAATAGGCCAAACTTAGCATTAGATTCACTTAGAAGGATATTGGACAGGAAACAGCATACCAGGAGAGCATTCGTCTTTCATTGGAGTCCTCATAGTAGCCCAGGTGCTATCCTTTGACTTCTACCCTCAAATTACAGCTTAAGTACAGGGGGACAAGATCCACATAGTTAATAGTAGGGATTACTTTAGAGTCTTTATGCTGCAGAAGAGCTGTTATCTTTTGTAACAATTTGGTAGATATAATTTCCTAAGTCCTTGTAAGGGACATGCCCAGTTATAAGAGTCTCCACAATCAGAGAAGCTCAAGCTGTGGCCTTCCATTAGATACATAGTCCATTCACAGCCCTCTCATTCAGATGCAATAAGTTGGGATTCATTTTTACCATAAACAATGTTGCCTGGTGTTCGTTAGTCCTTTTCCTACAGTTGGTAAAGTTAATTTTGGAAGATGAAGAGAGAGTGACCTATTGGCTACCTTCATGGAACATAATCTTACAGGACAAGTGGTTGTAAAGGAGATAACAGTTCATGTTTTAGGAGCTAGAGTTGATTATGGTATAACTCAGCCCTCTGAGATTAAATGTCGTACTTGCTAAAGCTGTGAATGGGGATAAATAGTTCTCCCTCCTTTGATTAGAAGGTTCCTTAAAATAAACTTAGGACTCTGGTCAGAGCTTTGCTTCTGGTTTTTACCAGGGCATCAAGCGCACAGGATATAAGATCAGTATAGAAACATTTGTATTTTGTATATGAACAACTAACATTTGGAAAATGAAATTAACATAATTCCATTTACAATAGAGGCTAAAAATAACATAGACTACTTAGACATAAATTTAACAAGAGATGTGGGAAAAGCTCTACACTGAAAACTGTAGTATGTTACTGAAGGTAATTAAAGATCTTAATAAATGGAGAGAGATTGTTTATTCATGGATTAGAAGACTCAATATTGTTAAGATGTCATTTTTCCCCAAATCAATCTATAGATTCAACACAGAGCCATTCATAGTCCTACCAGGCTTTTTTAAAAATTAGAAATTGAAAAGCTGATTCTAAAATGTATTTGGAATTGTAAAGAACCTGAATAACTGAAACAATTTTGAAAAAGAACAGAATTGTTATATTGAACTAAAAGTATCTTACATCAAGATTTACTGTAAGGCTATAATAATCAAGATAGTATATATTGGCATATGACAGACCAATGGAACAAAACAGAGTCCCGAAAAACCCAAATTTATTTGATTAATTAATTTTCAACAAAGATGTCGCATAATTCAGTAGAAAGGAAACTCTTTTCAACAAATGATACTGAAACACCATATTGAAAAAATGAGCCTAAATTCCTACCTTTCAGCATACATATACATTAATTCAAGGTAGATTATAAGCTTAATATAAAAGTTAAAACTATAAAGCTTCTGAAAAAATGAGAAAAGAGTATTTTTGTGACCTGAGGGTAGGCAAAGGGTTCTCACATTACACAAGATACAGGAAGTAATAACCAGAAAGAAAAATTTGATAAAGTATGTATCATCAAAATTAGCAACATATGCTTATCAAAATAGACCATGAAGAAAATTTCTGGGTATGTCACAGACTAGAAGAAAATTTTCACAAAGCATATATTTGATACAGGTCTTGTATACAGAATAGATTTTTAGAAATGTCATAAAGCTGGAAATAGCTTAGGTATATATCAACAAGAGAATGGCTAAACTGTATTCAGGAATGGAGTACTGTTCAGCAATAAAAATGAACTATTGATATGTTCAACAACATGGATGTATCTTAAAACCATTAGACTGAATGAAACGGGACTTACATAAAAGAGTATATATGACAAGGTGTGATAAAAAATGTTTAAATTTTAAAAAATTTGTTACAGGGCTGGCCGAGTGGCTCAGTTGGTTAAGAGCTCACTCAAGAGTGCAAGTTCTGAGCAACAGCGGTTTGAGTCCTGCCCCAAGCTGAGCAGCCACTGAGCTGCCAACAGGTGGCAGGATGGCTCAGCTAAAAAAAAAATAATAATAATAATTTATTACAGTAAAAGATACATTGCCATTAATCCTCTTCACAACACTCCTCCTCACTTCAAACACACTTATCCCATGGTTCTTGCCACTTTCTGAAGCAGTTCTGGAAGTCCTCCTTTGTTAGTGTCTTTAGTTGCACTGTCATGGCTGCCTCAATTCCAGAATTGATTCCAAATGTTTACCTTTCATGGCCATTTTGACTTTGGGGAAGAGCCATATCACATGGTGCTAGATCTTGTGAATAAAGTGGATGAGGACATACCGTAATGTTTTTATTTGACAGAAATTGCCATACTAGAAGTGATGTATGACACAGAGCATTTCTGTTGCGATCACAAAATATGGTGAATGCTGCTGCTGAGTGCCATCCAATGGAAAGGCAGGGATTTTCAATACAGGAAGATCAAACCTTAGCAACAGTGTGTGACACGTTTCAATTTGTTCCGTGTAGTCAGTCAAGTGTGAGCTATGGTTGAGACATGGTGTGTTTTAAAGTGTGCTGTAAATCATGGATCGCGAACAACACATTAACATGCGTTGGGAAAATGGTTTAATCCTCCATCATGACAATGCTGTGTGTCACACATCACTTTTGGTATGCAACAATTTCTGTCAAATAAAAACATTACTGTGTATCCTCATCCACCTTATTCACCAGACCTAGCAAAGTGCAACTTCTGGCTTATCCCCAAAGTCAAAATGATTCAGGACATCGAGGCAGCCACGATAGCACAACTAAAGACATTCACGAAAGACTACGTCCAGAACTGCTTCAGAAAGTGGCAAGAACAAAGGGATAAGTGCATTTGAAGAGAGGGAGAATATTTTGAGGGAGATTAATGGCAATGTGTTTTTTACTGTAATACATTTTTTTTAACTTAAAGATTAACTCTATTGATTGATCACACTTTGTACTGTATAACTCCATTTATGTGATATTGTGGAAGAGGCAAAACTAATCCTATGTGAGGAACATTAGAATAGTGATAGCCTGTGGGTTTGAGGATTTACTAAAAAGAGGCATGAGAGAACTTGTGGGGGTGATGCAGAGCACATGTCACATGGGTGTATATATTTGTCAAAATTAATTGAATTGTACAATTTAAGATCTGTGCCTTTCACATATGTGCATAGGTAAAATACTGGAAGTTAACATAAAAATTATAGTTAATATGTTAGATTAGTAAGAAAAAGAATGAATTAACTTTCTGATTTATTGATCTAATGTGTGGTAGTTAGTTTCCAAAGATTGTCCTCCCATGAACTATGCTTCCCAATATTCATGCCCTTTTGCAGTCCCATCCCTTTGATCTGTGGCCTTAATAATCACTTTTAACCAGTAGAATGCAGTGGAAGCAACACTTTGTAATCTAAAGCTAAGTAGTTTCTACCTGGGTATATTATAATGCATACTCTAGGGGAAGCTAGCTGCCATGTAAAAAGTCCAACTACCCTGAGATTGCTATGCTGAGAGGAATCCCAAAACCCATATGGGCAGGCCACTTCAGGACGGGAGAGAGAGAGATGGATGGCTGGATGCTTGGCAGCCCCCAGTCATTCCAGCCATCTCAGCTGAAACACCAAACATACAAGTGAAGAAGCCATTTTGGACCTCTAGCCGGTTCAAGCTTTCAGATTGACTTTAGTTCCAGCCACCATGTAACTGCAGTGAACCACCCATTGAGTCCAATCAACCCATAAAACTGAGAGAGATAATAATTTTTTTGTTTTAAGCCACCAAAGTTTGGGGTGGTGGCTTAAGCGATACCATTTCTAGAGATAAATGAAACATGGATAGATACATATATACATGCATAGATATATAGACAGATATGTAGATAGACACACAGATTTAAAAAATGCTATTTCTATAATTTAAAAATAAGGTATATTGTATGCCTTTCTGCCTTTATAAACATAATACCAAGTATTATGACATTAATTCATTTATTCAGAACATACATTAAGTACTGGCTATACTAAAAACTGCTAGGTGTTAGAGATAAAAGGTGAACATGACATTGATGCACAACTATTTAATTCCATTGTATGTTAAGTGTGTAAAGGGAATGTCTAGGGTCATTAGGGTGGGAATTCCCACTAGACAGTTGGGAATTCAAGCCTAATAATTACCTGAATTTTTGTGTTAGTTTAAGCCAAGAGAGTAGATTAATTCTTCCAGGAAGAGCAGTTTCAGGTAGAAAGAAAGAATGGGACTAATGCTGGGGTCCTAAGAAATAATAATACTGGGGGTGCCAAAAAAATGTATATAAGTGGACACTTTGGTCAATGTAGCTCAAGCAGTAGTTCACCATAATCAGAAGTGTCTGGACGCTGATGGTAATTGAGCACCTCTTGTAATTGCAGAAGTCAAATGTGACTTGTATTCATCTTTTCTTACCAGTATATATTGAGTATTACAATTTTAATACACTTTTCCTTTCTTAAAATCAGTATACATTTTTTTTGGCGCCCTCTGTATTTAAGAAGTAAAGAATAGGGCCGGCCGAGTGGCGCAACGGTTAAGAACTCGCTTGGGATGCCAGAGGGCCCCGGTTCGGATCCCACATCTGAGGGCCAGTGACACTGCCCTCTACAGCTAAGATGCTGAACAA
>NW_017731352.1:4388065-4461218 GCF_001890085.2 Hipposideros armiger
AGATAGGAGGAGAACCAGGGGATACTAGTGCCCTGGAAGGAGCAGAAAGAATTTCAAAGAGGAAATGTTTAATTATGATTCTCATACAGAAGTCAGGTATGATAAGAGTTCAAAGATATCTAGTATATTTGCCAATTAGAATATACAATGGTGGGTCGGCCAAGTGGCTCAGTTGGTTAAGAGCTCACTCAAGAGTGCGAGTACTGAGCAACAGAGTCACTGGTTCGATTCCTGGCTTGAGCTGAGCTGCTGCTGAGCTGCCAACAGGTGGCAGGATGGCTCAGCTTAAAAAAAAAATACAATGGTGACCTCAGTGAGAGCAGTTTCAGTATAGGGGTGAATAAAAGGGGGGATAAAAGCAGATTGCAGTGAAGTAAAAAATAAATGGTAGGTGAGAAATTGTAGACTACTGAATTTTTAAGATGTTTTCTTATAAAGATTAAGAGAGACTGGCCAAACTAGAAGGGCTAATGGTTGAGAGACTTTTTTAAATTGGGAGCAACTTAATCATATTAATATGCCATTAAAACGTATTAATTAATTTAGAGGGAGGAGTTGAAGATCCAGTGAGACACACTACTTGATGTCTACTTTTCTGTCTAAAGCAGCCCATCCTTTCCCCATTACCATCCTCTATGAGAGTGAAAATTACATTATTAAACCCATTAATTGTATCCATAAATCAAGTATTTATGGGCTCTAGCCTATGAAAAAGTGACATCTTTTGGACCTTGATTTCTGCCAGAAAGTTGAAATGCTATTATTTTAATATGAAATATACCTGTACTGAATCTTGTTATACTTTGGAGAGAAGAATTATGATCCTGCAAGATTTGCAGGTACGTTATGTTATCGCGCTAGGCAGTTTTTTTTGTTGTTGTTTTGTTTTTTTTCTCTTTTAACTCAACTACAGACTTTCTTAAAAGGAAAAAGCCATCCACTCTTCGTGCCTCCGCCCCCATCCCCCCTGTTTTATTCAGTGTGATAATCTCTGGTGGTCAATTTCTATCTTCTTTTGCCTTTCTAACAGTAAAGAAGAGTCTCAAATAACTTGACCCTTTACTTCGATTGCCTGCCCCTAATTTAGTTTTCCTTCTTATTCTCACCAATGTGAAGCAAGTCCAGATTGACACACTGTTATGATGACTAAGTGTGCTATGCTATGGGTTTATTGCTCAATTTGAGTAGGACCAGGGTAAAAATGTTTTTGTGCTATTAAATAGCATTGTTAGTATTTTCCAAATGTGTCAAGTTTTGGTGAAACAAGGCTTTAATAAGTAATAAAGTATTATATAAATATATTGGTCCAGGGAATTTTTTTGGCCGGGGTAGTATATCAGTGGGAAAATTTCCCACTTAAAAAAAAAAAATTCTGGGAATAAATTTTTTTTATAAATCTTTTAATTTTTTAATGTTTTTGCTGATAATAAATGTAAAACACATTGACTGTAGGAAGTTTGGAAGAAACAGAAGAGTACTTGTTAAGAGGAGAAATATATAACAAAATTATGTATTTTAAGGTCTGCACCCACTACCAATTGAATTATTTCTATGAGAAGTTTCAAAGCACCTGTTGCTTGGTATGCGCAAACTGAATAGCCCCGGTCGCCATGCTAGAACTACTATCCACATAGTCACCCAAGACAAAAAACTGCAACTTATCCTAGATTCCTTTCACCACACCCTGTCTCAACCATCAAATCTCTCTTCATTTATTCTTTAATTAATAAATATTTATTATGTGTCTCTCCTCATGGAGTGGTGGTGATGAACTACTTATCTTTTTGCTTACTGTGCTATTTTTTTCCAATGCTACTACCATATTGCTCCTGGCATGATGTTTCTAAAATATACTTTTGATCTTTCAGTGGATTCCCACAGCTGTCAGAGTAAAGTTCCCATTCTTTAGTTTGGTCACAAGAACCTTCATATTAGAATATTCACCATCCTCATCTCATTCCATTCCCATCCCTGGCACCTTGAACCCCAAACAACTTGCAGTTCCTCAAATATGTCATGTTTTCATTTGTCTCTCTTTTATCCTTTGGAATGCCCTCCATTTTCTCTCTTATTTTAATAATAGTAATGTCCATTTGTCTGGTTTTAACTCAAATTTGAGTAAGTCCAGGAGACCTTCCTGACCTCAAAGCCCCTCTTCCAGTTTCACATATCCTATGATGCATATTTCAATCATAACATATGTAATTCTTATCATACACTGTATATTGCTTTACTTGTCTACCTGTCCCACAAAAAAAAGTATAAAGCCATGAGGGCAGGTACCATCACAGGCATACAATAGGTACTTGATAAATATTTTTTAGATAAGTAAATGGTATTTCATTGGAAGTTGCTTCTTTGTATGATTTGGATACACATTTATTTGCATACAAAATAAAAAGCATTGTCATAGATAATTAAAATTACCTTTTCAGTCTATTAATATGAATGAAAGTTTTAGAAGCAGAAGTTATAGGAGTTAAGGATTTATTTAAGCGATGAACAAATAGGGAAAATTAGGATGGGAAGGACAACTTGTCATCTGTGAAGTGAATGGAAAGAATAAATTACTTTGGGTTGATTAATGAGGAAATGGTCGTCATTGGTTTTAGATATCACCAAAAGGATGATAAGAGTAAGCAAATACTCTAAACATTCAGAAAAATTACAATGTAAATAATTTATTCATGTGATGGAATCATCTTGATAGTATTTAAATAAATGTCCACATCATACATAAAACTGTGTGGAACAATATTAATGTTTTGAAGGTAAGGATCAAGTCTAATATTTCGTCAGTATTTCCTACAGTGTTCATTATATATATGTTTAAATAAGTGATTGATTTCTACTTTTGTTTAAATTACATCTAAGAATATAAGATAATTAAAATGTATAAAGAGAACTGCAAGTCTTTGAGCATTATTTTAAAATGTTTTAACCTAGTAATTGTACAGTGTGAATAAATGATACTAACATACATGATAAAATGTGGGTATTAATAATAATACTTCAGGATATTTTTGAGAATTATGTAACTCTGATAACATACATAAAGCCCTTTCCACTGTTCAGTAAATATTGTAATAGCTGCTGTAAACTTTTTTTTATATTTTGAAAATTAAAAATAAACTATTTTATCACTAATTGAATGAAGCATAATAGATTTTTTGCTATATATTTGCTTATTGATCATTAATAGAAATAAAGACTAGCAAAATACTAAAATAAACTATTTGTAAATTTTTAAAAATACACTACTAGTAATGAATGAAGAAAATCCATCATGCACTGCTATTCACTTCACACTGATCTTCCACTCCATTATGTTTCCCTTAAAATCACAAAGTTACAATGACTACTAGTGGGAAGTAAAGGATCTAATTTATGAATGAATTCTACCTATTGAGAAATTTGCTAGGTTAGCTTGAGTCAGTGGCTTTTAAAACTATTTGCAGAATAAAATGGAAGAAGATATTTTATAAAGGCTGACTCTTCAGCCCTTATTGTTCATATTCAGATGAAGAGTTCAATTTGTATTAATTGTGTTTACTGCTTATTTTCTATGGTTTGCTTTGACTACCTCAAGCAATTTTATTCATGCAAAATGCATTTTCTCATTTGGACAAGGGAAATTAATAACTGTGTCAGCTTTTTATAATGTATGTATTTAGCTCAAAGATCTAAACTATAACATACTTTTGATCAACTAATATTCTAGTAGTCATTTATTATCTGTTTCAATATTAATTTCTATCTTTAGAGAAGGTAAATTCCACGAGGACAATACCATGCCTTTCTTTTTTTTTTTTCATCCGCGTATATCAAGCATAGTATTTGGCATAGAGTGATAAATATTTGTTGAACAACTAATATATGGATGAAGTTAACCTTACTACAACTGTATTCTATGATTTGATTCAAATTAAATTTATAATGTGTATGCACTTAGATTTATAATGTTAAAGAACAACATTTTTAATGCCGAATTTACAACTATTTTCTATTTTTAACAATTTTCTTTTGTTCCCACTGACTGATCTGGATCTGTTTGGTTCTTCCTAATACCTAAATTATTCTCAGGTTTTAACTTTGGAAACAGCAAGAATTAACTAGAATACTCTAGGGGCTCTTATTATTTTTTTCCAAGCTAATATTCTCCCAGTGAATCATAATTTCACATATTTAGAGTTGTCCAAAATATATATCTCATGTAAAAAAAATTCTGTTTATGTACAAAATGAATTCGTCTTTTAAGATTTTTCTATTTAGCCCTGTCTTCATTGTTCTGTTTCTTATCGAGTAAATTATAAGGTTTCCTAAAACAAACACTCAAGTTTCCTTAAAAGAACAAATTCCTTAGAAAACAGGAGTAGAAAATAGTAGCTATTACTTGCTTTTCTTATTTTGTGCTGATTTTTAAAATTCTAGAACATGAACAAGTACTTATTATGTTCATGATTCATGTAGATATATTTTTTAAGTCTTTAGTTTACGTTTAGAATTTTGTCAACAAATAGTACATATTTTCTGTGGTATCAGAGAATTTTTAAGTTCTGTTTTTAACACATGCGTTGAAAGCACTATTTTACAAATGCAAACAGTGGTTGCTGAAAGCCAGTGTCAATCTCTTTGGTTATTATCTTTGTTTTGTGTTTAACATAGTTATTATATTACTAACATAAGTTTTAACAATAAAATGTTTTCTATCTTAAAATAGTACAGCATAACTTTCAGTTAAATACATCTGTTACAGTTCATCAAAATAACATCCTCTGAATGTATTCTCTTGATTAACCAAACATCCCCTCTCTTTGTCTTTTTGAGTAACAGCGTGCTTCTACGGCTCTTTAATTAAATGACCTTACCTTACATTTGTCTCGACTGGCTTCTGTTTACAGAAATTGTAAACCAATTGAATGCTCTGAGCAGCTTAGATGAAGATCAAGATGACTGCATAAAGCAAGCAAATATGCCTTCAGCTAAATCAGCCAGTTCCTCTGAAGGTCTAAGAGCTTTCTTCCTTTCTTTCTGCTTCTGATTGCCTGTATTTACTGTGACCTGCTACCTCTTGACTTCTGTCTGTATTTAGCTGTCGGTTTTGTCTTTGTGCTTTTCCTTGAATGTTTTCTTTGGTAATTTGTAGTGCACCAACAGGCAACAACATAACAGAATTTAACCATCTTTAGCAAAGCCTTATATCAGGATCCTTGTTACACAGTGATTTTAAAATATCTTAAAAGATAATAATTGGTCATGTAACATAATAATATTTCTTCAGTTAGCTTATATATTGTAACTATTGTTTTTAAAACATTTGCTTAGGTTAAACCCATTTGAATTATTTATATTTAGGAGTGAAGGAAGTTTTGCTAAAAATCTATGTCAGCACTTTTTTATTGGATCAAATTAAATTCAGATGAAAGTTTCTCTAGTTCATTATCTGATATAATTTTCAAATTAATATGCATATGTTTGTTTTGTTTCATATGAAAATGTTGGTATGCTACAAAATACTTGAATGGCATTCTGTCATTGGTAAAATGCTGTATCTTATTATTTGCAGGTATTATTAGTGTGAATTTTTACAATTTGAAATATTTCATGAATGATCAAAATTATGCTTTACTATAAACATAGTGAACTAACACATGTGTTTATTTTCAGAGCTTATCAACAAACTTAACTTTTTGGATGAAGCAGAAAAGGACTTGGCCACTGTGAATTTAAATCCGTTTGGTGATCCCGATGTAGCGGAATTAAATCCATTTGGAGATCCTGACTCAGAAGGTAGCAAGATTTTTTTCTGTACTTTTAAAGTTGTTACATAGTCAGGTTCTCTTGAACTGTAAGGGCAGAAAGAAACTTTTTAAAGGCTCATAAAGTAATTTTTGTTACTAATAATATCAAGTTCAAAACCACTTGCAGTTGATCAGCAGTTCTGGGTGTTTTCCATTGAACCGCTTTTAAAGAAAAAAGAAAGCCTCACGTAGACATTTACGTGGGATTTATTTTAAAATTTCTATGTTAGTTTGGTCAAATAGTAGAGCTCTCATGTTAGAGATAACAGTATTTTGCCTAGCTGGCATACAGTAAAGCCTCATTAGTTTGGCTTACCAAATAAGGTCAGCTTGCGGGACATACTGAATTGGTGTAGGGAGGTGGCTTCTACCTCTAGACAACTCCTCTGCCCTCACCCTCAGAGTGTTTGATGAGCCCCTCACCCCTGACTCCATGTCTCTGGCTGAGAATTGCAGTCATTGTTGAGAGTAAGTTGTGCATAATTGGAAGGAAAAAGCAGGGTCCCCCCCCCCCTCGTTTTTCTTATCAAGTAGTTTTGAACTCTTAAAGCCTAGATAAGAGGTGTTGAAAAAGCCAGACTTCTGTTTAATTAAACTCAGTTTTCTTAAAGTAAATGCAAGAATGATTAACCACCACTCTACATCTTTTAGACTGCTCTTATGAAATCTTTATGAGCCTGAAACAGTTTTGCTGCTACCTGTCATGGTGAAAATGATGTTTTAACTTCAGGATTCACTGTTAGAGCAATATTATTTCATAATCTACTGTTTATCTTCCTTTACTTTCTCCCTTTTTATCAGATTCTAAATTAGTAAATTTAAATTAATGAGTTTTTATTTTGTTTGTGAGCTAATTATATTAAGAACATAATATAAATCCTAATGGTTATTATAAATCTTAGAGGTAATCTAGTTCAGTTGCCTCTTTTCATCGATTAGGTAGCTGAGGCCTACAGGAGTTAAATGATTTGAACAAGAATTTTAGGTAAATGGAGGTGGAGTTGAAGCTAAAGATTCCTAATCAAGTGTCTTTAGACCACACAGCTTCTTGATTGTGTAGTACATACATCTGAATATATTGTTTTAAAAATATTACCAAGATATTTTGAGACATGAATATTTGAGCTTTCCATTTCAAAATCAAATAAGTAATTTAAAAAAATATATAAATCTGTTTTTTGAGGTATAGAAAGGAGTAGCAGATACCACATAATACCATATTTCTATATAGGAGAGCTTAGGCAATCTGATTCAAAATCTTTATTCATGCCTATAGAGCTAAGAAAAAAAATGTGACAACCAGTATTCTCTTTAAATATATATCTCTTAGACTCTTTGGAATAAGTATTTTCTATTAGAAGAATGCTTATTTTTCTAGAAATAATTTATTAACTTTTATTGATTAAAACTTGGCATCCTCAAGTAACAAAAGTATTTGGGGAGGAAAAAAATGTGTTGTGGTTTAGATGGGGTTTTTTTTTTCCTTTTACAGCTTCAATTCTCCTCTTATATTCATGACATTCTATGCTTCAGTGACCCTTTTAGAAAGTTATTAAGTGTATTTGTTAGCTTTTATATGAAATAATCTTATCTTAAACCCTCCTTTGTTGCCAGTTCTGTCATCTTCAAATCTTGCTCTATAGTTTGAATACTTTCTTACTTTTGGTTTTGTAACTGATGAATTTACTTGGATCAGTTTTTGCAATCCTCTTCCTAAGAATGAAAATTATAATCTTATTTCCGTTGACCAGTTTTGTCAGTTTCTTAAGCATTTGAGACTTGATATTTGTTAATGAAAAATTGAGTAAGCAAAACCTTGGCAGTCTGTCTTCCCCTACTGAGAAAAAAAATGTTTCATTTAAATTATTATAAAGGTTCTTGTGGCGTTAAGTTTAAATATTAACCTGTGTTACAAAAGACACATAATTACTGAGTGTCTTCTCTAGCATAGGCTGTATTTAAATTTAATAATTTTTATTTAATTTTATTAAAAAGGCTTTACAAAAACAAATTCGATGATATGGGGGTGCATTTTTTATATAGTTTCAGAATGAATTTTCAGATCCCTAAATGGTCTTTGCTTTTGTAACTATCAAAGACCATTTCAAAATTTAATCCATTTTATGTTCTTTTAAAAACAGAAATTTATTACATATCAGTTTGAGATGGCAAGCTAATATAGTGAAATAAAACAGGCATTAATAGAATATTATACCTTTAAGAAGGTTAAAATTTCCAAAATTGGCATACCATAATGCTATTTTTAGAGACTCCAAGAGCATTCCAAAGATGCCATTTTTGGGGAGCCCCATTCCTAGAAAAGTGGACAAATATCGTCAATATCACATCTTCTGAATTTAGCCCTTCTATTATAAAACATGTTATTGCTTTGACTCTTTCAGCTACATAGAATTTATTAATTCAAGATTGAGTATTGTTTAAAACATTAAAAATATAAGAAAATATCAGATAATATGAATTTTATGTAATTCATCTGTTGCTGTTGTTTTATAGAACCAACCACTGAAGCAGTTTCACCTAAAAAACCAGAGGAATCTTTTTATAACAGCTATAATCCCTTCAAAGAGGTACAGACTCCGCAGTATTTAAACCCATTTGATGAGCCAGAAACCTTTGTAACTATAAAGGATTCTCCTCCCCAGTCTACAAAAAGAAAAAATATAAGACCTGTGGACATGAGCAAGTACCTCTATGCTAATAGTTCTAAAACTGAAGAAGAAGAGTTGGATGAGTAAGTACATTTTGCTATCATCATAGGTTAGTCTTTATATTAATTACATTGATCCTTCTGTAATATACCTTTACATGGGTAAAATGAGGTCTGTTGTAATGTTAATATACAGTTTACAAGTTAGTATCTATCTCATTCTCTATCTGAATTTTTATGATCTTGACCGTATGCTCCCACTCTCTTCCATGTATATGTGCACTGTAAACTACAAACGAAGGAGTATGTTCCTGAGATCTTTGGTTAGAATTTCAGTAGTGTCTTCCCATAGGAACCATGTTATATATGGCACTTAGGTGTTCTTAATTGATTACTATATGTGTTACATTTTAGTTATGTTATGGGTCTATTGTGGGAACCAAATAATTATTTATGGTATTGATTTGATGAGAAGACTTGTTCCAATGCCAAACAATATTTCATAACATTTATAAATTAGGAATTATCTGTATTTGAGTTATTATTCTTATCCAAATGAGAGTTTTGTTGACTATAAGCTCAATATAAATAGTATGACTAGGGCTACCATTTTACTCAAAGATCGGGTGGGGAGAGGAGGAGGGTATGTTCACATTGTGTTCTGAAGTTGTACAGTGTACTACCTATGTGGCTGCAGACTGTGGCCCTGAGTGTGTTAAAAAGCAACAACAAAAATTCCACTTCCATCCATGATGAAGCAACACAGACTTGATATAGCTTCTTGTCTTAAACAACTAAAATATTGAATACTATATGAAGCAACAGTTTCAGCCTTGGACAAGACAGTGATCTCTGAGAGAAGAGAAACAGAGGGGAGCCCCACAATTGTCCAAGCTTTATTTATGGAAAAAAGTTTCCAATTGCAGTTTAGGGAGAGAGAACCCAAATACCCTAATATAGGCATACCTTGGAGATATTGCGGGTTGTGTTCCAGACCACTGCAATAAAACAAATGTCACAATAGAGCAAGTCACATAAATTTTTTGGTTTCCCAGTGCACATGAAAGTTATGTTTATACTACTCTGTAGTCTATTAAGTGTGCAAAACATTATGGCTAAAAATAAAGCAACGTACATACCTTAATTAAAAAAATACTTTATTGCTAAGAAATGCAATAAATCTTATGAATCTTCAGTGAGTCACTGTCTTTGGCACTGATAGATTTGCTCAATGCAGGGTTGCCACAAACCTTAAATTTGTAAAAAAACTCAATATCTACGAGGCTCAATAAAGCAAAGCACAATGAAGCTCAGTATGCCTGTAATCCTCCTGAGTTGAGGAGACAGTTTGGACTTTGGGAGTACTTAGAAGGCTAGAATTTGTGAACAAAGTATCAGAGAGGAGGAGCTACTAATAGAGTGTCAGAGATCTATGGAAGGTTTCTTTTGAGTCTTTAGCTGAGTATGGATCAGAAAGCATGCATATGAGTAAATTACGGAGGACAGGGATTCTGACAAAATAATCCTTGGAGTTCACCCACAACTAAGAATAATTTGTATTTTCACCAGCCAAAGAGGAAAGATTCCCTAACACTTGGGACATCAAGTAGAGTCTTCAGAAGGGTTTTGTCTCAGTGGTGGGGCCAGAATAGCTCTAGAGTGAAGCCTAATCTTTACTCTAGGGCCTGCCTAATAAAGCTTAAAAGCAAGGCTTGAAAGAATCAAAATGGCTCCAAGTAACTTACATCTCACACAAAGCCCCTAAATACCAAAAAACACAGCAACCAAAACATAAAATTCACAATACCTGACAGCCAATCAAAAATTTATCAGGTACATAAAGAAGCAGAAAATTCTTACCCAGAATGAGGAAGGAAAACTCAATTTAGATATGGATGCAGGAATGACAGAGATGATGAAAGTAATAGTGAGGTAAAATAATTATTATGAATATACTCCAGATATTCAAGAAGGTAGAAAACATGAGCATGTAAGGTATAAAAAAATTATCTGATGGACACTTGTCTTATTAGGGAGTCCACTTCATGGACAGTGTAGATACCGGGCCACTGCAGTGTATACCTGAAACTGAAGCTGAATAATAATGACTGTCAACTAGAATTATTTATATATATATGTGTGTGTGTGTGTGTGTGTGTGTGTGTGTGTGTATAGTCACAGGATGTGGAATACAACATAGGGAGTTAGTGGAATTGTAACAGCTATATATGATGTCAGGTTTGGGGGAGGGGGTTATCACTTTGTGAGGGGTGTAATTGTCTAACGATTGCATTGTTTTGTACACCTGAAACTTAAAAAAAAAAGAAATGAAATCCAAATTCAATTTATAGAGATAAAAAATACAAAGTCTAAGATGAAAAATACAGAGTGGAATTAACCCCACATTAAATACTACAGAAGAAAATATTAGCAAACCTAAAGACATAGCAATAGAAACTATCCAAATTGCAACATAAGGGGGAAAATGAAAAAAATTGAACAGAGGATCAGTGAGACAAATGTAAGTGGCTTAACATATGTGTAATTGGAATTCCAAAAGGAGAGGAAAGAGAATGAGGGGGACACAAAAAAACATTTGAAGAAATAATGGCCAGAAGTTTTGGAAATTAAAAAATAAAAATAAACCTATAGGTTTACGAAGCTGAATGAACCCTAAGCACAAGAAACATGAAGAAAACCACAGCAAGGCTTCTCAACAAAAACAATTGAAGTCAGAAAAGAGGGTGATATTCTTAAAGTACTGAAAGAAAAAAACAAAACCAAAAAACCTGTCAACACAAATTTCTACACGCCCCGCACACAAAAGGATATTTTCAGATATCCAAAACCTGAGATAGTCCATCACCATCAGACTTGCTTTGCAAAAAATACTAAAAAGAAGCTCTTCAAGACAGTAGGATAATGACATTACGTAGAGACTTGGATCTATCTACACAAAGGAATGAAGAGCACTGGAAATAGAAAATATGTTAGTATATATAAAATATTTATCTTTTTAAATCTCTTTAAAATATAATTGACTTTAAAGTTTAAATAATAATATTCTGTGTTTATAATGTGTAGAAGTAAAATGACAATCTTAAAAATTGACAATTATGACATTTAGCATAAAGGTTTAGAGTGGGGAAATTGAAGAGTACTTTTTAAGCTTCTTATACATAATGTTACTTGAAGATACACTATGTTTTTTACAGATGACATAGTTATTTATGTAGAAAGTCATAATGAATCTCCAAAAAGCTTGCCAGAACTAAAAAGTAAATTTAGCAACATTATAGGATACAAGACCAATATAAAAATTCAAATATATTTCTCTATAGTAACAATGGACAATCAGAAATAGAAAATTTAAAACATCATATACAAAAGCATCAAATAAACAACTCTCAGGAATAAATTTGAACAAAGATGTTCAATAACTATATTCTGAAAGCAACAAAACATAGCCGAGAGCAATTAAAGAGAGATTTCAAATGGGGAGAAATACTGTGGCCATAGATTCAAATTGATCTGTATATTCAGTGCTATCACAATCAAAATTTTTATGTAATAATTGAAAAGCTAATCCTAAAACATATGGAAATAGCCAAAACAATTTTGAAAAAGAACAAAGTTGGAGGACCTATACTACCTTAATTTCAAGATTCATTAATCAAGACATTGTGGTATTATCTTAAGGGTAGACATATAGGTAAATTGAAAAGAATAAGAAAGTCTTGAAATAGATTCACACATATGTCGCCAGTTAATTTTTGACTAAACTAACAAGGGAAGTCGGTTAGGAAGGCATAATTTTTACAACAGATGGTGCTAGACAAATAGATGTCCATATCCACCACCACCCCCTCCACACACACACAAAAGAACTACAAACCTTACCTCACCCTATCTACAAAATTTAACTAAAGATAGATTATACACTTAAAAGTAAGAACTAAAACATTGGAACTTCTAGAAGAAAGAATAGGAGAAAATCTAAGTGACCTTGGGTTAGGCAAAAAATTTTAAATAAGATGCAAAAAGCACAGAGAGTCAAAGGACAAAGGACTTCATCAAAATTAAAAACATTCTCTTTTTAAAAAGTATTTAGGAAAATGAAAAGGCATGTTACAGTTTAGTGGAAATTCTTTGTAAAACACATATCTGGCAAAAGAATTCTATCAAGAATATGTAAAGAACTCTTTTTACCCAGTAATAAGAGAAACTATTTTTTTTTTTAAGGGAAAAGATTTGAACAGACATTTCACAAAAGAAAATATAAGAATGACCAATATGCACGCAAAAAGATGCTCAACATCTTAGTCATCAAGGAAATGCAAATTTAAACCAAATAAGATACCATTACACACCCATCTGAATTGCTAAAATTTAAAAGACTGACTATACCAAATACTGTCAAGCATATGAAGCCACTGGAACTCTCATAGAACTCTCAGTTTATATTGTGCTCAAAATGGTATAACCATATTAGAAAACAGTTTGGCAGTTTCTTTAAAAAATACATATGCCTATCATTTGACTCAGCCATTCTATTCCTAGGTACTGTTCACCCAAGAGAAATGAAAGCATATGTCCACAAAAAGATTTGTACATGAATATTTTAACAGCTTTATTTATCATAATAGCAAAATGTGGAAATAACTCAAATGTCAATCAAAAGGCAGATTGATAAACAAATTGTGGTATATCCATACAGTGGAATACTACTCACTAATAAAGAAGAAACAAACTATTCATACATGTAAATACATGGATGAGTCTAAAGTCATGCTGAGTTAAAGAAGCCAGACCAAAAAGAGCACACAGTGTGATACCATTTATTTAAAACTCTAGAAAATACAGTCTATAGTGAGAGAAAGCAGATCAGTAGTTGCCTATGATTAGAGGTGGATGGAGAGATGGATTAAAATTGATACAGGAAACATTGGGAGGAATGGAAATGTCTGTTATCTTGATTTGTGCTGATGGTTTCACATTTGATCACATATGTAAAAAAGCTCATCAAATTATACTTTTTAAGCATACGCCATTTATTATATGTCAATTATACCTAAATCTTGTTTTCTTTTAAAGAAAAAAACAAAAAACTAGCAATGTTTACTTTATTAACAGAATATTGTGTCACATGTGGGATTAACGGCCTAGAATTCTTGGGCTACCAGGTCTCTTTGATGAAAATAATTGGTGTGGGATAGGGGAGATCTATAAAATATTTAACATTTTCAAAAACCTGAATAATAATTATATGTTTACTTACATTGAGGCTATATATGCTTTTGCTTTCCTTGGAAATACCTGAATTTTAGTGTGTTAGCATTAGTTGGATCTTGGAAAAAAAGTTATTTCTTTAAAAATACAGTTTAGGAAAATCTTTCAAAATATGGGATATGTAGGTTGAGAGGGTAATAATAAAAAGGCTCCTCTGATGCATGAAAGTTGGGAGCAGTGCTTTGTGTGAAGGGAGAAATGTTACCACTTCCCTGAGCATTGGTAAGCTCCTATTTTGAGCAGTGTTTTACTTCTAGGTAAAACTACTTTACAGAGGTCAATGATGATTCAGAATGTTAACAGAGTAGAGCAACTCATTAAAATGTCCGGAAACCACATGAAGTGAACAGTGATTGAGGGCATAGGGCCTGTTTAACTTAGAAAAGAGATGACTTAAGAGAACTATAATAACCAAACTCAAGTATTCGAAAAACTTGTTTGAAAGAATGAGGTAGTTGACTTGTTTTCTATTGCTGTGGAACTGCATTTTTCAATCTTATTCCATTTTACACCAGGTTACATGCTTATTCACATGTGTTACATGCTTCCATGGGCCCAGCTAGGTTTTGATAAAACCTAAAAAACTTCCAACCTCCTATAAGTATGTAGAATTACATCATAATAATCTGATCCCAAAACCAGGTTGATATCTCAATACTAATTAATAGCTATACAGTGGTTGAAAAATTGGCTCAACTTTTGCTAAAGTTATTTGTTTTCTTTGAAATAGCTAATGTGTGATCATAATAAAATTTCTCATGGGTGGTGTAGGTGCTGAGTAATAGCCACACACCTAGAGTAGTTGAATGTAAATGCAAACTTTAAGTACAAGCATTCAATCATTCCAAGATGCCTGGGTATTACACAACATGCACACACCCAGCTCTCTCTTATTAACAAATTAAAGAGACATCTAATGTTTGCTTAAACTTTTAAAATGCCTTTATAAAAAACTAAAATCAGAATAACTGGGTGTTTCCTTTTGACAATTTTTTTTCCCCCCATGAAAGTCACAGTCTTTACAAGTTTCCCATGAATAAAGAACATTCTGAATTGCTCAATCATCTGAGGTTACCAGAGAGAGCCAATAAACACTCCAGCTTTTTTTGTAGGAATATACACCCAAATTGTAAAGATTGCTCATCAGCTAATGTGAGAGTCCAGGAAGACTCTATTAATTGCTTATTTTGTGTTTCTCATCTTGTTTCTCCAAAAGTTTGTAAGTCCAACCTCAGTAGAAGCAATCTTCCAAACTTAGTTTACTGCAACAATAAACTTATGTATGACCTTTCGTCAAGTGAAAAGCCCGTGTGACTCATCTTTCATTACCAAACTCTTCCTGTATCCTCCAAACATAAAACTATCACAAAAAACAGTGCTGAGTCCTTTGATGTGTAAAACAACTTTCAGAACCTCAGCATATCCATCAGCACCAAGAGAAAATATACACCCTTTAGTGCTTTTAGCACGTGTCCTTTACACTTAGCAACCTTGTGGATTTCTCAGTTTTCTCATGGTTTGGGATTAGTTCAGCTGTTCCAGTTTATGTAGCAAAAATAAAAACTGATAAAGCAATAATAATTTTTTCAAAACATTTATAAAGTGACTTTTGAGGTCCAGCATGAAATCATTTCTGATATTTCTCAAGGAAAGGCAGTTTCTCAAGGAAAGTTGTCATTGAATTTTATTCAGAAGAGCTGCACACTCATTTTAATAAATTAGATTGTTTTTCCAAAAAAACATAAGTTTTCAAAGTGAAAGGAAAAGACTACAGATTTTGCTATACCTTACTTTGTTTTGTTTTTTTCAGTATGTTTATTAATACTGTTTCTAATCAACTTATAGTTATTCTTTCTATAATTCTTTTTCCTAGGTGAAACCATGAATAATGTCATTTAAAATTATTCTGCCCAATTTTCCACTTAATATTACTTTTTTTATGATTCATTTTTAATTCAAAATAAGTTAATGATATAGCTAACCTATTACTCAAGTATTACAGTACATGGATAAAAATAATTCTGTTTTATTCAGAGTGATATAGGAAGAACTGAAATAGATTATTCAAATAATAGATGATCAATGAAATGTAAAAATTTTGCTAATTCCTTGAATAAGTTTTCTTTCTAAAAATATTATTTAAGTATTTTTTATATGCATTAGTCAGCAGTTATATAATTTGTCATTATATAATTGAAAAGGGAGCAGTTTCATAATCATATATATACATGTTTATTTCTTATTCACTTTTTTGTAGCACTTTTTATTGAGATATACTTCACATAACATAAAACTCCACATTTTAAAGTGTATAATTCAGTGGTGTTCAGTTTATTCACTGTGTTATGCAACCATCACCACTAATTCCAGAACATTTTCATCACCTCCAAAAAGGAATCCCATACCTATTAGTAGTTAGTCTCAATTTCTCTTTTCCCCCCAATTCCTGAAAAACCACTAATGTCTTTTCTGTCTATATGGATTTGACTATTCTGGACACTTCATATAAATGGAAACATATCCTGTTCATTCTAAAAGAGTAGAAAATTCAGTTTTAGTTAGGAAACTGATCTAAAAGGAGGATCACTCAGAGCCCTTAGAAGTAAAAGCTTCTTGTCCTTTTTCTGATTTGGTACCTAATTGATGGTGGTGCCTAGCACACTGTTGTCTCACAGGTGGATTGTAGGTATGCAGCGATACTGGTTCCCTTGGTCATATGCTGGTTATTCACAGTCCAGGGCAGCTGGAGTCCTTGGTACCTCCATGTTCCAGCAGCTTCCTGTGTTTAGTATACCATACAAATTTTATTTTTCACTACATGTCATAGTGTAAAACGGCTTGAGAAACACAGCTCTAATTGTTTCAAGAAAATGTCCATTTTGATTATGTTTCTAGTATTATGAGCCTCAGGAACCAACTTTGGAAATCAGTAGATCTGAGCTTCTTTTATAGTTGCATTTACCTTCTCTATACAAAGAATAGCAATATTCAAGTGGTTAGAGGGAGACCTTAGTGATTAAAAACAGGCAGAGAGACGTGGAGAAAAAGGATAATATCTAGATATCTTTGTATACAAACTAGCTGTTTTATAAAAGTTGCATGCCACTGAGTATTATAAATTCAGTTATATAAAGTGCACTGAAGAATTGCCTGTTTTAAGGAATTCTATCAATTTTTTCTAATAACTAGCCATTTTTTATGTAACAAATTGATAATTATCATGGCAGCTACCATCTTACAAACTACTATGGAAATTTGTTATAGAGAAATTTAACCAGGAATTATTTTTTTAAATATCATCCAAATAATTCACATAACTGAATTAATTCAGTTAGATTGAAGTGTGTCTGTTCAGTCCTGAACATTTAACATCAGTTGGCAAGTAGTGAGTTTTGGGCGGAATAAGATTTTTTTCTTTTCTGAGTTTTAGAGTTTAAAAAAATTTTTTTTTGGTTTTATCCTCTTTCTTTATATTTAATTCTCTTTTAACTACTTTTAGAGTTTGAAAGACAGCTATATGAGGCTATTGATAAAATTAGCAGGATAAACAAGATTGTTATAAGGATTAAATGGATTAATACATATAAAACATTTAAAACAGTGCCTAGCACAGCATAAGCACTTTATAAATGTTAATAGTGTTATTACTAAGCCCTCCATTCTAGGCTGAATGTGATACCTTTTCTACCTCTTTTCAGAGAGAGTGTTCAGCTTTTTTATGAACACTTAGTTGTTTTAACATGATTTCCCAAAGTTCTTCAGTAGGTGGTAAGCATGAGCTATAAATACTTCAATATCTTGATCATTAGGCAAGAATATTTTGATCTGATAAGATAATTTTATATTTTGATCTGAAAAGCTATATATTGGGTTGTCGGAAAAGTCATGACGCATTTTTGCAATGAAAAACAGAAAAAATACGTCATGACTTTTCCGACAACCCTATATATATANTTTCCGACAACCCTATATATATATATATATATATATATATATATATATATATATATATATATGTTTCCTGTTCTTTGTTTCTTGAATGCACAGACATAAGGAGAAAAGGAAATAGGTTTCTATGTAGGTCCCAATCCCACTCAGTTAAAAGCAACCACCCTAAGCAAAGCTGATCTTCTGAGGCTTATTCCAGCTCAGTGGGAAGGAGTCACATGATTCTAATTGTTGCCGTGAGTGCAGAGTGAGAACGCTATCACAGCTATTATGTATTTCCCATCTCTGATCTATATATACTTGGTAACCAGAGTCTCGTGTGACCTGACTATATATGTTAATCCTTAGACAGAGGTGTTATTGGTTATTGGTTCTAAGTGAGTCTGGTACTGTTGTAGTTCAAAGAACATGCACAGTTGAAACAGAGGGCTAGCCCCAGTTCAGGCCTTATATTACTTAGGTAGAATTCCCTTGGTATAATCACGGTATTTGGGTGACCTAGTCCTTAGCTTTATAGACTCAGAAATTCTACTGTTACTATGCACACAGGATATTGGACTCTGGGAACTAACTAGTGTTGATAAAATACAACAAACTAAAAATATAAGAAACAGAATAATAGTTCATTATTGTATAAAAGGAAGAGTATTCATCATAAACACCAGATACTTGTGTTTATAAATAACTAATGAGGGGAAAAAAAATCCATCTACTCATAAAGAGAGTTAACAAGGAAGATTTTGTGCCTGGGCCTAGACTCTAGGTAGAGAAAAAGAAAAAGTTTTAGAAGTTTAAGCACAGGCCACCCTCATATGGATTTGACATTATATTGACAGGATTGTCTGGAAACCTCGAAGCCAAGAAAGTAACATAAAGTGCCTTCTAAAGTACTTGGCAAATGCAAGTACATCAATTCATAAAACATTCTGAAGAGAGGCACTCCCAGCTCTGATTACAAAGGATTTCCTCAGATTAAGCTCTGAACTCACAATCTAGAATTACAAAACACATAAGGAAACAGTTTACTAAGAGAAAGAGTCAGGAGACAAAAGAAACACCAGGATTATATATGCAAGAACTTTGTCAAATAATAATTTTATCAGATAAGGACTGTAAAATAAATATGTTTAAATGATTAATGACTCAAATCTCTGTACCTGAGGTATTATACACACAGCCATGTGCAAAAAGAGCTTATTGAAATTAAAAATTCATTATATTAGACATAGATGAAGAGAGAAAAGTTAACTGGATTATAAATGTGAGGGAATTGCCCACAATATAGCATAGGAGGAACAAAAATTTGTAAAATTTTGAAGGGGATAGTTCAACATATATCTAGTAAGATTTTTTTTAAAAAGAGAATAGAGAAAATAGAGAAGAGGCTATCAAAGAGATAATGGCTGATAATTTTCATAAATAAGGAAACACATGAATCTTTAGACTCAGGAAATATAGAGCCTCAAACAGGATAAATTAAAAGAAATTCACACCTAGACATAGCATAGTAAAATTGCTCAAAACAGACATAAAGAGCAACCAGAGATTAAAAAAAAAAAGACTTATGAAAGAGCAATAATAGGCTGGCAACAGACTGATATCTTCAAAGTGCTGAGATGAATTAACTGACAACTAGAATTCTCTACCCAGCTAAACTATCATTTAAGTATCAGGCTGAAATAAAGACACTTTCAACTCTTGGGAGAATTTATTATTAATAGAACCTCACTGAATGAACTTCTAAAAGACATTCCCTAATGAGAAGGAAATTTGACACAGAGGAAGGGATGAAATGCAAGGAAAAAGATATTTGGTGTGAGGAGCATAAAAAAACAAACCAATATTGCCACATCTAATTTGTTTTTCCTTTGGGTGTGAATATATAGTATTTACTATTATTAAAAACATTTTTCTAGGGTGTGTATATAATAAGAGCTGAGTTAACCTTGTGTTAAAAAAATAAATACTTTTTAAAAGGAAAAAAAAATTACTATTAATATTTAACAAAACACAAGATTAACAGTGATTGTTTCCAAATTGTAGGTTATCACTGGTTTGAGTATTTCCATATTTTCAGTATTTTCTAGTTTTATAAATGAACATATTTTATTATCTTAGAAACAAAATATTATTGAGACATATAATTTTTAAGAGATATTTAATAATTCTTCTTTCATTTAGATCAAATCCTTTTTATGAGCCTAAACCAACTCCACCTCCAAATAATTTGGTAAATCCAATTCAAGAACTGGAAACTGAAAAGAGAGTGAAAAGAAAAGCCCCAGCCCCACCAGCCATCTCACCAAAGACAGGAGGAGTAAATGAAAACACAGTTGTTTCTTCAGGAAGAGATCTCTCCACTTCTCCTAAGGTAGGAGTTTATTCTTAGTAAAACATGTATTATTATTTTTTTATTTTTGTTTGAGCCATCCTGCCACCTGTTGGCAGCTCAGCGGCAGCTCAGTTTGGGCTGGGAATCGAACCAGCGACACTGTTGCTCAGAGCTCGCACTCTTGAGTGAGCTCTTAACCAACTGAGACACTCGGGCAGCCCGTAAAACATGTATTAATGTTTGCACTTTTCCCCCATGCAATTTAATTAAAATTAAGGAAAGTCATTGTTAGCTACTTTCGATGATTTAAAAGCACAATCCAAGTAAATCCATTATACTGCATCATTGTATATAAATTTGGGAGAATAAGTTCATAGTACAGTATAAATTAGATCATTTGGGTTAAGATCGGTTTTTAAAATGATATTTGAAATCAGAGGAAGAAAGGCATTATAAGTGTATAGTTGGTGCTTTAAACAAAGAATACTCTAAAGCAGCTAAGCATGAGGGACAGCTTACACTGATATAGAGGAAGGAGAAATCATCCTTTGAGAAATGTACTGGAAAGATTAAGGCTTAATGCAGAGAAGTACTTTGTTGAAGAATTTCAATATTGTCACTTTGATTTATGTTGTTACAATTTTGGCCTTATTTTCACTTTTTTTTTTACAAATTTTTATGTATGATAACTGTGCAAAGGTAAAACAGTGTTGGAACAAAAGCCTGAAGCTTTTAAATGGTTTGGTTTGCCTGCAAATAGTATATCTTCTATGTGTAAGGTAGAAATGTTGGATTTAGGACTTTTTTTTAGGTAAATAACTTTTATTCATTTACTCATGAGTATTTTGTTGTTGTTACCATGTTACATTATGTAATTCTCACAGGTAATTAAGGGGAAAAATCAGATGAACTTGAACTCACAGGGATAAAGTAAAGTCAAAGGTCTCCTAACCAGTAGAGACAGGATTGGAACTGGCGTTTTCATTAATTGTGTTTTATCTGGACCATACTCCACCTCATGCCTAGGCTGCTGTTTTTCTCAAGGGCATAGAGATTAAATAGTTTCTCTTGGATTTTTCACTTCATTCTGTGGCTTTCATTAAATGCCGGAGTTCTGACATAGTTTCTTTGCCCGTATTTTCTTTGTTTTAAAAGGAGATTGAGATCACTGAGGTCTTCACATTGCTATTCCAGAAGTCAATCTCTAGGTGTTTGTTTTTATATCAGGTATTTTTTATCCCTATATCTTTAGGGGGAGAAACTAGGACTAAATTCTGTCTTGCAATTGGCTAGACATAGGTGGGTGTCGGACTGCAAATGAAAGCAGCAAATAGTATAAATATAAAGCAAAAGAGATGGCCAATTACTGTACCCATGATGGGGGTAAATAAAAGACAATAACAGGGACACTAGTCAGAATCAAGAAGGTATTTAGGGGCTGGCCGAGTGGCGCGTTGGTTAAGAGCTGGCTTGGGACACCAGCTCTGAGCAGCAGGACCCCGGTTTGGATCCCACATGAGGGCCAGTGACACTACCCTCTACAGCTAAGATGGTGAACAACAGCTCAACCTGGAGCTGGGCTGCTGAGAGTTGCCGGTGATGGCGTAGGCTGCAGCCCCTGCTACAGTGGGCTGCCATAAGCTACCGTGTGTGGTCGGCAGCCAGCGTGAGCGGCTAGCAGCCGGTGTGAGCTGCCAAGAGCTGCCGTGAGTGGCCCTCCAGAGGCCAGCGACTGATCTGCCTCACCCGGGAAGAGCACAATGATAATACCAATGTGGGCCAGTGAAGCAACATCCTCCACAACTAGAGTGAAGAACAAAAGAACAGTAACTTGTTTGTTCCCCTTCCTCAAATTTCCCAGCACTGTTCCCCTCCCCCAATTCCCCAATAAAGTCTTTAAAAAAAAAAAGAAGCTATTTAGGTCCTTTACCCATTCTAACCATCAAGAATAGTTGAACTTAGCCCCTGTCTCCCCATATTTCTAGTCCATAGCCTGTTCCTGCCACGTGCTCTTCAATATTCCATCAGGAGTTTGAACCTAATCAAGAAATGCTAATCTCTTTGTAGGGGAATGGAAAGGAACTTAACAGTGCCTATTGTGTGCTAGGCAATGTTCTATTATGTAATTGATCCATAGAACAACCTGAGAAATATATACTATTATCTCCATTTTACATATGAGAAGCTGAATCTTAGTTAAGTAACTTGCTCAAAGTTATAAAACTGGTAGTGACAGTGCCAGGGTTAAAGTCCAGGTCTTTTCTATCTAAAACCAAATGCTTTTCTCACTGTGTCATTTTACCTTTAGAGAGAGATTTCCAGTTCCATGTTGGAGCTCTAAATACATTTTTTCATAGAAATGTTTTTACAGATGGTGATTAAGTTCTGTTGTAGTGAGCTATAGCATGGCTATTTTTTACATTATTTTGAGGATACTGTTCCATTGCAGATAAATTGTGGAACCAGTGATGTTTGTAGGAAAGACTGAGCATTTTACCACCCTGCTTCTCATGGAAATTGCCTCATTATGCTTAGCCACAGACAGTAGAAACATAATCAGTCATAGCCACAGTAATCTTCTGCTGATATCTGGCAGTTACATAGTTTGGATAACAACTATGTGATATGCAACTGTGAAAAATTAATTTTTAAAAATGTTGCTGATATATTAAGTGAAAAACACAAAGTACATAACAGAGTACAGAGTATGAAACCTCTGTCTGTAAAGTTTTATTTAAAAAGCATTATTTACATATATATATTTACACACATAGACATATACACATACATTATGGAAGGAATTACAAGTAACTTCGTAGTGATTGCCTTTGAGGAGAAGGGTCTTATTAGGATGGAGGGTATGCACAGCTTGAGGAAGATATTGCTTTTTCTTTTTTAACCTTTCTATAGTTGAATTTTCAAATCTTACACACGTTTTATTTCTGTTTTTGTTTGTTATATTAATATAGGTTGTGGAGTACTGAGATGATGAATTTTTTTGTTGTTGTTACTGCCTTCTGTACAAGATACAAGATAAAATTTCCTAAAAAAAAAAATATTATCTTTTAAGAGAGGAAGTCACTCTTAGGTTTGATCAAGGGTATTAAACTATTTTTTGGTGGCCTGGAGTTTCATCAGCTACCTTGGTGTTTAGCACTGGAGTCCAGGTATGGAGGCTTAGCAATAGGGCACTGGACCCTCTGTTCGACTTCCTCAGCACAAATCCACATTTATTTATTTTACATGTTGGAATTTGTGTAAGATTTCATTTGGGAGAAAAATGGACCACTGCCAAACCAAGAAACGAAAATACTAGCTACACAATTATGTATGAGATGAAGAAGATTAGAGTCAATGGCATACTGACAATAATTTAAAAAATGATAAATGGCAGGTGAGAAAGCACAGTAGTATGGGGTTTACTCATCATAGGAATGAATATGTGTGTTCACCACAGTAGACTGTGTATATTCCTGGAGACTTTGCAGTATTAAAGCAGAGTAAAATAATTGACCATTTTGGCAACCGTGAGTCAACATGAAAGAGTCTTACTATGCTTTGTATACAGTATTTATTTAGGAAAGTTTTACATCAAAATGTTTTCATTAAAATTATTAAAGAGTTTTAATGCTTAGTATGCTTTCTGGCCAATTATTTTCCTTATGTGTAAATTGAAAAGGAGACAATAGTTCAAATAAAGCTTTTGAAAAAAACAGGATCAAATTTGAAATAGCTAGATAATAAAAGGATATTACACCAGAATTATTTTGCGTAACAAAGTGCCAGACTGCATTGAATGGCAACTGACTGCAGAGGCCGAAGATCATTTATTATCATAAAATGACAAGTGCTCAGCCAGATGACTAATTTCCCCACCTGTCACTTGAAGCTTCTTATTTTTAAGGAAATTTTTGAAAAAGAACTCAGACCAGAATTTAAACAAAGTGATAATAAACATATTGCAAATAAAATTCAAATTACCCCCAGAGGCAGCTAAGGACCCAAGGAATCCTCAGTGTCATAAATCTACATAAACTCCACACTTAACCATTGATTTCTGCATTTGTAAAATGATAAAAACCACACTTTTAAAGACAACTTAGAAGCCTGCATGGAAGCCCCTCCCAAGAGACACCAGAAACAGCACACCTAGAGACCGGCTTCAGACCACACCAGAGCACTACCTGGTTAGCCCCACAGGCAGCATACCCAAAGGGTGTACTTAACAGGCACAAGAGCCCACAGGGGCAAACTGCACTCAGAAGGGTCAGCCCCCACACAGCAGCTCATACACTGTGGTGAAGCCAGCTCTCACAGTTAGTCAGCTTGGGAGTCAGTCCCACCCACTAACATGCCAAAAGTAATCCAGGCTCAACTATAACAGGAGAATACACACAACACACACACAAGGGACACTTCTGGAACACATGCACAGGAGATCAGGAAGATTGTGCCATTGGGCCACACAGGAACACACTACATAAGACCACTCAGCAAAGACTGAGAGACGTAAGAGATCTACCTGATACATGAAAGCAAACTCAGAGCGACAGCCAGAATATAGAAATAAAACATGTCCCAAATAAAAAAACAGGAGAAACATCCAGAAATAGAGCTAAATGAAATGGAGGCAACCACCCTACCAGAGACAGAGTTTAAAACACTGGTTATAAGAATGCTTATGGAACTTGCTGAGAATTTCAACAAAGAGATAGTAAGCATAAAGAACATAGAAACCATAAAAAAGAACCAGTCAGAAATGAAGAATACAATATCTGAAGAATACACTAGTAGGAATCAACAGCAGATAAGATGAAACAGAGGATCGAACCAGCGATTTAGAAGACAAGATAGCAGAAAACACCCAATTGGAACAACAAAAAGGAAAAAAGAAGAAAAATGAAGATAGTTTAAGGGACTTTTGGGACAATATGAAGTGTAACCACATTTGTGTCATAGGAGTACCAGAAGGAGAAGAGAGGGAGCAAGGAATTGAGGACCTATTGTGAGAAATAATGATTGAAAACTTCCCTAAGCTGGTAAACAAAATAGACATACAAGCCTAGGAAGTGCAAACAGTCCCACACAAGATGAACTCAAACAGGCCTACAGCAACACACATCATAATTACAATGGCAAAGATTAAAGATAAAGAGAGGATCCTAAAAGCAGTAAGAGAAAGACAACTAGTTACATATAAGGGAGCTCCCATAAGACTGTCAGATGATTTCTCAACAAAAACTTTGCAGGTTAGAAGAGAATGGCAGGAAATATTCAAAGTGATGAAAAATAAGGGCCTACAACCAAGAGTGCTCTACCCAACAAAGCTATTATTTAAAATTGAAGGAGAGATAAAGAGCTTCCCAGACAAGAAATGGCTAAAGAAATTCATTACCACAAGCCAGTATTACAAGAAATATCAAAAGGACTCCTTTAAGCAGAAGAAAGGAGAAAACAAACAAGCAAAGGTAAAAAATATGAATAATAAAATTGCGATGACTGTACCTATCAATAATCACTCTAAATGTAAGTGGATTAAGTGATCCAATCAAAAGACACAGAATGAATAAGAAAACAAGACCCATGCACATGTTGTCTACAAAAGACCCACCTCAGATAGAAAGATACACACAGACTGAAAGAAAAGTGATGGAAAAAGATATTTCACACAATGGAAATGAGAAACCAGCTGGGGTAGCAATACTTATACTGGAAAAAATAGACTTTAAAATAAAGACTATAATAAGAGACAAAGAAGGACATTACATAATAATAAAGGGATCAATCCAGCAAGAGGACATCACCCTAGTAACCATATATGTACCCATCATAGAAGCGCACCTAAATATATACAAAAAAAATATTGACAGACATAAAGACAGAGATCAACAGTAACACAATCATAGTAGGGGGCTTTAACACCCCACTGATACCAATGGATAGGTCTTCCAGAAAGAAAATCAACACGAAAAGTTTTAAATGACACATTATACCAGATAGATTTAATTGATATTTTTATAGCATTTTACCTCAAAGCAGCACAATATACGTTCTTTTCAAGTGCACGTGGAATACTTTCCAAGATAGACTACATGTTAGGCCACAAAACAAGTCTCAGTAAGTTTAAGAATATTGAAATCATATCAAGCGTCTTCTCTGACCACAATGATGTGGAACTAGAAATTAATTACAAGAAAAAAACTGAAAAACACACAAACACATGGAGGCTAAATAACATGCTACTAAATAATGATGAGGCAACAATGAGATCAGGGAGGAAATCAAAAGATACCTTGAGAAAAATGAAAGTGAAAACACAACTTAAAATCTGTGGAACACAGTGAAAGTAGTCTTAAGGGGGAAATTCATAGCAATGCAGACCTACCTAAAGAAACAAGAAAAATCTCAAATATGGAGTGTAGGATCTGGAAAAAGAACAGCAAACAAAGCCCAAAGTACAAGGAAGGAAACAATAAAGATCATAATGGAAATAAATGAAATAGAGACAAAAAAAATAACCAAAAGATCACTGAAACCATGAGCTGGTTTTTTTGAAAAGATAAACAAAATTGACAAACTTTTAACCAGATTCTTCAAGAAAACAAGGACCCAAATATATAAAATCAGAAATGAAAGAGGAGAAATGACAATGGACCCCATAGAAATGCAAAAAAATTAAGAAAATACTACATGCAACTATATGCTAACAAACTGGACAATCTGGAAGAAATGGATAAATTCCTAGAAGTATACAGTCTTCCAAGGCTGAGTCAAGAAGAAACAGAAATCTGAGGAGACCAATTACAACTAACAAAATCGAATCAGAGATCAACTAGCTCCTAACAAACAAAAGTTCTGGACCAAATGGCTTCACAAGTGAATTTTATCAACCATTCAAAAAAGAATTAACACCTATTCTTCTAAAACTATTCCAAAAAATTGAAGAGGAGGGAAGCCTCCCAAGCTCATTTTATGAGGCCACCATTATCCTGATTGTAAAACCAGACAGACATTACAAAAAATAAGAAAACTATAGGCCGATATCCCCGATGAACATAGATGCATAAACCCTCAACAAAATCTTAGCAAGCCAAATTCCGCAATACATTAAAATGATCATACCCCACAATTGAGTGGGATTCATTCCTGGTATGCAAGGTTGGTTCAAGATCCGCAAATCAATTAACATGATATGTCACATAAACAAAATAAAAAATAAAAATCATATGGTCATATCAATAGATGCAGAAAAAGCATTAGACAAAATCTAGCATCTATATGATAAAAACTCTCAGCAAAGTGGAAATAGAGGCAACATATCTCAATGTAATAAAGGCTGTTTATGACAAACCTACAACTAATATCATACTCAATGGGGAAAAAGCTACAAGCATTCTCCTTAAGATCAGAAACAAGACAAGGATGCCTACTTTCACCACTTTTATTCAGCATAGTTCTGGAAGTCCTAGCCACAGCAATCAGAGAAGAACAAGAAATACAAAAGACATCCAAATGGGAAAGGAAGAAGTAAAAGTGTTGTTATTTGCAGAAGACATGATACTATATAGAGAGAACCCAAAAGATTCCACCAAAAACTATTAGAACTGATAAATGAATTTAGTAAATTAGCAGGACACAAAATTAATACTTGTAAATTGGTTGCATTTTTATATACTAGTAATGAACTATCAGAAAGGGAAATTAAGTAAACAATCCCATTTACAATTGCATAAAAAATAAATAAAATATTTAGAAATAAATTTAACAAAAGAAGTAAAAGACTTGTACTCAGAAAATTATAAGATATTGAAGAGAGAAATTAAAGAAGATACAAATGGAAACATATACTATGCTCATGGATAGGAAGAATTAATATAGTTAAAATGTCTATGCTACCCAAAGCAATCTATAAATTCAATGCTATCCCTATGAAAACACCAATGACATTTTTCACAGAACTAAAACAAATAATACTAAAATTTACATGGAACCATAAAAGACCTCAAATAGCCATGGCAATTTTGAGAAAGAAGAACAAAGCTGGAAGTATTATACCACTTGATATCAAATTATACTACTAGGCTATAGTAATCAAAACAGCATGGTATTGGCATAAAAACAGACACATAGATCAATGGAACAGAAATATGGAACAGAGAGCCCAGAAATAAAACCATCCCTTATGGCAGTTTAATCTATGACAAAGGAAGCAAAATTTACATTGGGGTAGACAGTCTTTTCAATAAATGGTGCTGGGAAAACTGGTCAGATACATGCAAAAAAAATGAAACTATATCACCTTCTTACTCCATGTACAAGAATAAACTCAAAATGGATTAAAGATTTAGATGTAAGAAGAAAATACAGGAGGTAAACTATCAGACATTATCCTTAGTAATATTTTTACTGACATATCTCCTTGGGCAAGAGACATAAAAGAAAGAATAAACAAATGGCACTACATCAAACTAAAAAGTTTTTACACAGCAAAGGAGCCCGCCAACAAAACCAAAAGACATCCTACTGAATGGGAGAAGATATTTGCCAATGATACATCTGATAAGGAGTTAATATCCAAAATTTATAAAAATCTCATACAACTCAACACAGAAACTAACAGTCCAATTGAAAAATGGGCAGAGGACCTGAACAGACATTTCTTCAAAGAGGACATACATATGGCCAATAGACATATGAAAAGATGCCCAACATCACTAATCATCAGAGGAATGCCAATAAAATCCACAATGAGAAACCACCTCACTTCTGTCAGAATGGCTATCAACAGCAAATGTTGGTGAGGATGTGGAGGAAAAAACCCTCATGCACTATTGATAAGATTACAAATTGGTGCAGCCACTTTAGAAAACTGTATAGAGATTCCTCAAAAAATTAAAAATAGAACTACTTTATGACTCAGCAATTCCACTCCTGGGTATTTATCCAAAGAAAATCCAAAACACTAATTCAAAAAACTATATGCAACCCTGTGTTTACTGCAGCACTATTCACAATAGCCAAGACATGGAAACAACTGAAATGCCCTTCATTAGATGATTGGATAAAGAAATTGTGGTACATTTATACAATGGAATATCACTCTGTCATAAAGAAGAATGAAATTTTACCATTTGCAACAACATGAATCGACCGAGAAGATATTTGCTAAGTTAAATAAGTCAGGCTGAGAAAGATGAATACCATATGATCTCATTTGTATGTGAAATCTAAAGAACAGAATAAATGAACAAACAAAACAGAAATAGACGCATAGCTACAGAGAACAAAATGATGGTTGCTAGATGGGAGGGGGGTTGGGGAATGGGTGAGAAAGGTGAAGGGATTAGGCGGTCTAAATGGGCAGTCACAAAATAGTCATGGGGATGTGAAATACAGTGTGGGAAATATAGTCAATATTGTAAAAACTATGTATGGTGTCAAATGGGTACTAGACTTATCAGGGGGATCACATAAATCATATAAGCACTGTACTATACACCTGAAACTAATGTAAAATAATATTAAATGTGAACTATAACTAAACATACATATGTATATGTGTGTAGTCATGGGATGTAAAGTACAACATAGGGAATATAGTCAGTGGGACTAGAATAGCTGTGTATGGTATCAGATGGGTAGTAGACTTGTTGGTGTTATCACTGATTCATACACCTGAAATTAATTATATATACACACACACACACACACACACACACACACACACACACACACATGCATACACACACACAACCATCCAACAACATAAAATAACAACTTAGGCTCAATGGTGGCTAACTACCATTTACTGACTATGAATATAAGTTAATAAATATATAACTCTGAACTCCTAAATATGTTTCATGCAACTTAATGTAAACTGCAGTCCAAATTATAAGAAAGAGCTTAGGAATATAAATGACATTGTTGACAAATGTATCTGCTAAAATATATTATTAAACACTGTATACACAATTGCATAAAAATCACAATATGAACAGCCAGCTATTAATGACAATAAATAATCCAAACAAATTAAATTTATACTTTTGTGATAGCATAGCAGAGAGCCCCATTGCATATCTGATGATGAAATGAGCCTGGTCGTGTGGGGAAGGGCTCCCTCAAAAATCCTGATTGGTGGAGCTCCAGTGGTTGACAGTGATACTACTTTCCACTTGCTCCATCTCTAAAATTGAAAACACCATAACTCAAGGCCTAGCTAAATACTTGTAACTGAAGCCTTCACTCATATTGTTGCCTCTTTCTAGAAAGTTCTATCAAAGACCTCATTTTGCATTTGGATGTTTTTGAGCTTGATTACAGATTGCAGTAACTGTGAGAAGCCCAGTGTAAACCAAACTCAAAGTTACACACAGCAGTCTCTTTGATTGGTCCCAGCAACAAATTCAAACCACAGGGCAAACACCCCTTTTAGCCTTGCACATAAAGACCTCCTTCTAGAAAGTTCTTTACTTCCATTTCTGTCTATGCACAACTGTGCAGAATGGTGCCTACAGGCCATTCATGCTGAAAAACAATAACCACACAATCAGGCTATTAATTTCCTCATATGTAAATTGAAAATGTCTCAAAACTTCCAAGGAAAATCATAAATAGAATGAGGATCAAAATTTAATTGAATATGATAATAAATACACAATTATTTTGAAAAATAAAATGCCAAGCTGCATTCAATGACAGCTGTGGGAAAAAGGTAAGCTGAAGTTACCTATAAATTTTTTACTTACTGGAATACCTTACTTATCAGAATATGCTGTGCCTCAATAATACTGAATAAATGGGACACTCCTGTATGTATCACCTGTTCTTCGTTAGTACTCTTTGGGTTATAACTAATAGAAACAAGCCATTTGGTTGTTTGGTTGTTTGGTTTTTTCCTTAAGCAAAATGGAGAACGTGTTATAAAGACCCAAGGAAATTTTGTAGAACACTAGGCAGAGGATACAGCAAGGCCTGTTTTACCTGCTTCTCTCTTTTGAATGCCTTCAACCTGCCTTTACCTTTTTAATGATAATTTAGTCAAGCTTGCTTTCTCCCTGCAAAATAGTTTATGTTCTGGAACTTAGTTTCTCTACCAGCAAAGCTACCTTTCTTTCAGTGTGGCTGACTTTAGCTAAAGGTTAAGAACAAATTACATTAAATCAACTACTTTTTCTTAATATGTATGTGGAGCATCCCAGAATTATTTTTTAAGATCTTATTAATCACATGAGTCTCTAGTTAATGGAATTTGAGTTGGAATTAGGATTACCTGTGGGCTATAGGAAGCCCCAAATGACAGTTTAAATAAAAGAAAAATTTATATCTCTCTTTAAAAATGTTAATGGTCCAGTGCTGATACAGTAGCCTCACAAAGTCATCAGGGACCCAGTCTCCTGTTTTGGTGATCCACCATCCTCAGCATAGACTTCTACCTTCTGGCACAAGATGGCTGCTTGAGCCACAGCCAATGTGCCCTATTCCGGTCAACAGGAAGAAAGGGCAAAAACAGTCATACCAACCTCTAGCAAGAGAGACTAGAAAATGGATCTTTATTCTGGGCAATTGTATTATCTGTATAAAAATCTAGGGTTCTATTATTAAGAAAGAAAAGGAGAATGGATATTAGGGAACAGTTAGCTGGCTGTGCCATAGACTTTAAAGTATGAGTTCTTTGGGCAGTGCAAATGAGTCTAAATTTTGGTGTCTCTTCTATGAGAAAAACTGAAACAGTCATTTTAAAATGACATTTCAAAGCCATTCATGTAAACTTTAAAGGAAAAACAACAGAATAGTTTATAACAGTATAAAGAAGTCTAGGAACAGTACAATAGAATGCAGCAACAGAAAACCCAAGCTATCAAAAGTTGAATAGTATTTCCTTTAAAGTCAGCTCACTACATTTATACCGGGGGTGCCAAAAAATGTATACAAGTGGACACTTTGGTCAAAGTTGCTCAAGCAGTAGTTTGCCATAAATCAGAAGTGTCTGGACGCTGATGGTAACCACTTTGGGCACCTCTTATAATTGCAGAAGTCAAACATGACTTGTTTTCATCTTTTGTTTTTGGTATGTATTGAGTATTACAATTTTAATACTTTTTTTCCTTTCTTAAAATGTGTATACATTTTTTGGCACCCTCTGTATAATGATGTCTGAAAGAATTACTAGTGAGGATATTGAGAAACATTCCCTTTTTTGTCACCTGCAATATCAATTCTAAAATATATTTGGACATATGTATTGCAGGGCCTGGACTAGGGTGCGGCAAGAGAGGTTTCTCGGGCACAGAATTTTAGAGGTACTTCCTCTCAGGTTGGTGCAAGTGCAAACCCTACATCTCACCACCCTAAGAATGAATGCCTCCTTCAGTTTTGTGCTCTAGGCACTGCCTTGCCTCACTCTAGTCCCAGCCCTGGTGCACAGATGGGGCAAATATGACAGACAAATGTACAGTGGTCATAACCCACATAAAGGTCTTTACAGAATGAAAGAATTAGCAACCATAGCGTTGAGAATATCATTAAGAATGTGCCTCTTGATTTTTATGACTGTATTCAATGGGAGAGATAAAAATGCTAATTTTTTGTTTAAAAAATAAAGTGATTAGAATGCTTGCCTTTGAAACACATTTTGTAAAATAATTAAGTGTGATTTTGAAAGGTTGCTCTTTTATATCAATGCAAACGTGGCACTTGTTAAACCCAAGAGTTAGTGTCCCCTTAATTTTGGCAATAGGTCCCTCGATCCTAAGAAAACATTCACTCTCAGCGTCATGCATGAACCTGAAAATGAGTGCCTCCTTAAATTTTGAACCAAAAATTGATCAATAAAAGGGGACCAATCCTAGCTATCAGAGCAAAAGAATGACCTTCTGTAAAACAAACTTACCACAAAAATAAAAGATACTTGGCCAACCGAGTGGTGCGATGGTTAAGAACTGGCTTGGGACGCCAGAGGGCCCCGGTTCAGATCCCACATATAAAGGACAGTGTCACTGCCCTCCACAGCTAAGGTGCTGAACAACAGCTCAACCTGGAGCTGGGCTGCCGTGAGTCGCCGGCGATGGCATAGGCTGCAGCCCCTGTGGCAGTAGGTTGCCATGGGCTACCGAATGTAGCCAGCAGCCAGCGTGAGTGGCCAGCAGCCGCAGTGAGCGGCCGTCCTGAAGCCGGCGACTGATCTGCCTCGCCTGGGAAGAGCGCAATGATGGTGCCAACTTGGGCCAGTGAAGCAACGTCCTCCACAACTAGACTGAAGAACAAAACGACAGCAACTTGTCTGTTCCCCTTCCCCCAATTCCCCAGCACTGTTCCCATCCCCCCAATTCCCCAATAAAAATCTTTAAAAAAAAAATAAAAGATACTTTTAAAAAACTTCTAGTTAACATTTTAGTGTGTTTTGACTGGACATTTTATTAATAAATGAAACACAAGAAATAAGTCAGACAGAGAAAGAAAAATACCATATGATTTCACTTATGTGGAATCTAAAAAACAAAACAAATGAACAACAAAACAAAAACAGATTGATGGTTGCTAGGTGGTGGGGGTTTGGTGGAGGTGAGTGAAAAAGGTGAAGGGATTAAGAAGAACAAATTGCCAGTTATAAGAATAGTCATGGGGGTGTAAAGTACAGCATAGGAAATATAGCCAATTATATTGTAATAACTATGTATGGTGTCACATGGGTACTAGACCTAATTGGGGTGATCACTTCGTAAATTATATAAATATCTAATCTCTGTGTTGTTGTATACCTGAAACTGTTATAACATTATATGTCATCTGTAGTTGAAAAAGGTTTTTTTAATAAAAATATTATAAAATAAATGAAACAAGAGCAAGTAGTCACCAAAAATAATAATCTGAGTCAAAATGTTAATCACGGTGAATCTAGATAAGGAATATGTGGGGTTTTATTGTACTATATTTGCAACTTTTCTGTAGGTTTAAAATTTTCCCCAAAGGATGGTAAAAAGTAATCATTTGAGAATAGGAAAGAGCTCTTAGATATGAAAAAATATAATTTAAAAATTTAAAAATTATAAACACTTGATAGAATATTGCAGAACATCAAATTAATGAATTAGAAGACAAACTTGAAAATTTCTCTTTAGAATTCAAAGTGAAAGTGAAGAGATTAAAATAATGGGAGGAAAAATAAGAATAAAGGATAAAGTTAGGAAATTCAGTATATTTATAATGGGGATTGTAGAGATAAGAAGAGATGAGGAAAATAATTATCAAAGAAAGAGAAGAGAATTTATGTGAGCTGAAGAAAGACTTGAGTCTTTAGATTTAAAGGGCTCACGAGTACCAAGTAAGATGAATGGAATGAGATCTAAGCCTATACATATACTGATAGTACTTTTGATTTTTCAAAGCCACATTACCTACAAAGGAAAGATTTTTATCATCAGATGCTTTTGTAACATTTTATGCTGGAGACAGTAGAGCATATTTATATAATCAAAAAAAAATGTCTGCAAAAGAATTGAGAAATATCAAATATATAAAAATTCATGAATTTGTAGTGATACTACCCAAATAGTTGACTTTGGAAATTGCTAGGGCACCTACTCATTATTGTATAAATTGATAAATAAAAGAAAAGAGTCAAGTATTTATCCTGACTTTCCTTAATGAAGTATATTCCAAGATAATTAAATAGCTGAAGGGAAAATTTTTCCCCATAAAAGGATTATAGCTATGAAATGCAGAAGGAATGATGTTAGAAAACTCCCCACTTTATAATCTCTAATGAAATAATGAATCTAGCAACAATCAACATGGCTGCTAAAACCTTTAGAGGAAAGGTCTTGTAATAGATGAATGGATTGTACTGACAATACTTAACTGTAGTGATCAATCTAATATCATTAAGAGTAAGACAGCCAGTCATTTTGTGCCTTCTGATATATAGCAATAGAAAGTATATGAAATTACCTATAAAGTATTCTTGCCAAAGATTCAATGTAAAACAAAAGATATTGTAAAACAAAGCCACTGGTTGTAATAACTACCAGTTTACAAGAAATACTTGGGGGTAGAGGAATATATTGGGTTGTCAGAAAAGTCATGATACATTTTTGCAACGAAAAACAGAAAAAACACATCATGACTTTTCCAGTATGAAACCAATATGAAATGACACCATGAAGATACAATCAAACAAAAACAGAATGTGGGAAATCCTCCAGAACAAAACACCCAATTCATTTAACAAATGAATAGCTTGGCAAAAGTGGAGGAAGAGAGGAGAAATTATAGATTTTAAATATACTTATCTTTTAGAGATATATATTGGGTTATTTACTGTTGAAATTATAGGATTCTTGGATTTGTTTTAATGTGTGTGGGGGATGGTATTTGGAGGGAATAATGAAACAAAATTAGAAAAAAATGTGGATAACTTTTGAAGCTGAGTGGTGGTTACATGGCATTCATTATAATATTTGTTCTGTTAAAATTTTCCATTATAAAAATTTAAAAAACAAGACTTGAAGGATTGAGTAGATGTAATATAATTCTGGTAAGACTCTGAGAGGGAAAAGAAAGAATAGAGCAGAGACTATATTTGAAGAGATAATGTCTGAGAAGTTTCTAAAACTGATGAAAGCTGTAGTCTGCTGATTCAAGAAGCCTAATAAAATCTCAGTCAGGATAAAAAAAACTCCAAACCCAGAGACCTCATAGTGAAACTTCAGAAGATGATTGATCAATTGATAGACAGGCAGATGGATGGATGGATGGATGGTTGGATGGATGGATGGATGGATGGATGGATGGACGGATGGACAGACAGACAGAAAGAAAGATTTTTAATAAGCCCAAGGGTGGATAAAAAGCCAAAATACTTTCAAAGGAACATGGATGATTTTAAACAGCATCAGTAGAAACCAGAGACAGTTTGATGTTGTCTTCCATATGATGAAAGAAAATAACTGTCAGCCTAGAATTGTATGTCCAATGAAAATATCTTTCAAAAATCAGGACAAAAATAAAGATGTTTCCAAATAAATAAGTTTGTTACCAGCAGACCCTTACTAAAGGGAATTCTAAAACATGTAACTTAGGCTGAAGGAAAATATTCATGAGAAAGTCAGGAAGTCAAGAAAGAAGATCACACAGTGGCAAATATGCGGATAAATTTAAGCACAAATTGATAATGTAAAACAATAATATCTCATGCTGGGCTAAAATAAAAGAATTAAAATATATAGCAATAATAATATATAAGCTGGGAGTGAGGATAAGTACACTAATGTATTCTAAGATCCTTATGTTATTGGATAAAGATATTTATTGATTGCTCTTTAGATATTGATTAGTTAAGTAAACATGTAATTTTTAGGGCAACTAGTAAAAGGATAGAAACATGATGTATAACTTTCAAGCTAGAAGAGAGAACAGAGGAAAGATTTTCAGAAATAGTAATTTAATAAAAGGAGATATATTCAACAAAAGGAGAGAAAAATAAACATGAAGTAGCTGGAACAAATAGAAAACTTGAAATAATTTGATCGATTTAATATCAAATTACTAGTAATTATACTAAGTCAAAGTGGGCTGACTGCTACAGTTATAAAAACAAAGATTATCATTCTGGATTTTAAAAAAATTCAACTATACACATCTAAAGATAGATATATGAAAGATTGAAATTAAAAGACTGAAAAAAGGTTTACTGTGAAAACAGCCAAAAGAAAAACTACTGTTTTAAAACTACTAGCTTTATTAATATCAAATATGATAGGTTTTAGGGTTAAATGCATAACTAGATATAAAGCTGATCATCTCATCATGATAGAAGGTTCAGTTCACCAGAAAGATATTACTTTTGAATTTACATCCACCTAATAACATATTCTCAGGATGTAAAAAAAGCTAACTTTGAAAGAACCATAAGGAGAAACAGATAATCCATATTATAGTGAATAATTATAGCACATCTCTATATAGTTGATGGACTACACAAAGTAAAAAAAATCAGTAAGATTTGAAGACTCAATTAAAATTTTGACCTTATAAAATACTACACTACACAACTGCAGAATCCATTTCTTTACAAAGAGTGACTATATCTTAGACTCTAAATTAAGTTTTTAACAAATTTCAGAGGGTTGAAATTATGGTTTCTGCCCATAGTGCAATTAATTTAGAAATCAATAACAAAACAATAACTAGAACAAGCCCATATTATTGAAAATTAACATACTGTATATACTTTCAAGTAACCTATAGGTCAAAGAAAAAATTATGAACAGGAAATAAAGTATAAATCCAATAAAAAATTTTTTTACTACTGCATTGATGAGGAAGATATTTACAATCAAGTTGAACTACTGTAATCATTTCAATGATGGTTTTATATGTTACCTTGAATTTCTTGCTTGGCACTGTTTTTTTAATGTAAGTCCCAACTTGAAAGGCTTGCGGAAGAAACCTAGCATGTTTGAACTTGGAGAAGAGCCTCAAAAACAATCATAGTACAGTTGAGTTAATAGAGCAACTAGATATCATAAAATGGGTTAATATTACTTTTACTGTCTGTTTCCAGGACATTAAAGTAAGAGGTTAGTTAGGACATTTTTTTTTTTAAGATTGCTGTGCAGATTTTATTTATTTTTAAATTTTTATTAAATTTATTGGGGTTAGTAAAATTATATAGGTTTCAAGTGTACATTTCTATAATACATCATCTGTCTATTGCATTGGGTGTTTATCACCCAGAGTCAGTTTTTCCATCACCATATGTTTGATCCCCTTTATCCTTCTCTGTTACCCTCCCACCCCCACTTACTCTCTGGTAACCACTAAACTGTTGTCTGTGTCTATGAGTTTTTGTTTGTCTTTTTGTTTGCTGCTTTCAGTTTTATATCCCACATATGAGTGAAATCATATGGTTCTTGACTTTCTCTGATTTATTTTGCTTAGCATGATAATCTCAAGATCATTCCATCCATGTTGCTTATTTTCAATAGTAACAGGTATTCTTTAACTGTTTTATGAAGGCCAAACTACTGTGGGACATATAAAACGCTTTAATACCTGGATTAAGAGTTGTTATATAAGGATTCATATATACACTATATATTGGCACCATTAGTGCCATTATTATTAGGGTGTGTGAGCATTTTCTTTGCAAACCTGCATGTAGTTAGATCATTAAACCTTAAGTCTATAACTCAGAAATTATTTTGTCCTTTAAAAAACCCCACAAAACTTTTAATAATTGAGCATTCAGCATAGTGCTACAGAAAGAATACTTTTAAAGCTAGATTAAACCCCTCTAATAATGATCTTATTGGAAGCAAAGCCAATAATTGAAAAATACATTATGAATAAATTAATAATTTGGGGGGGATGTAAACTTTGTAGTATTACTTTACAGTAAAATATATTTATGTTCTAGAGATAAATTCCAAAGTTTGGGACCGTTCTCATATCCAGAATGTCTTGTGAAGCTCAAGGATAATTGTTGATGTACATCATAATTTCTAATTCTATGATGCATAAAAATCCTGAAGCTATTTATTTACCACCACCACCACCACCACCACCAGATGCTATTGTAGTGGAAACTTTTCAGTAGGTCTCTCTTACTTGCCTTCGGAAAACTTGGGTTTTAACATAGCCAGGCTTTTTTTTTTTTTTTTACAAGGATCATCCACATTTAACTTCTTATATATAGTAAAACTTCATTAAGTTCACAGAATAGAAAAGGCTCATCTAATTGAGTGACCAGTATATGTAACAGAGTTTATTTTTATTTTTAATAGAAAAACACTTTTTTTTAATATACTCACCATAACTTCAATTATTTTTTATTTTTTTAAATATTTTTTTATTGGGGAATTGGGGGATGGGAACAGCGCTGGGGAATTGGGGGAAGGGGAACAGACAAGTTACAGTCCTTTTGTTCTTCAGTCTAAGTTGTGGAGGACGTTGCTTCACTGGCCCAAGTTGGCACCATCATTGCGCTCTTCCTGGGTGAGGCAGATACAGTCGCCCGGCTTCTGGATGGCCGCTCACTGCGGCTGCTGGCTGCTCACGCTGGCTGCTGGCTACATATGGTAGCCCATGGCAACCCACTGCAGCAGGGGCTGCAGCCTACGCCGTTGCTGGTGACACAGCAGCCCAACTCCAGGTTGAGCTGTTGTTCAGCATCTTAGCTGTAGAGGGCAGTGTCACTGGCCCTCATATGTGGGATCCGAACCGGGGCCCTTTGGCATCCCAAGCCAGTTATTAACCATCGCGCCACTTGGCTGGCCCATAACTTCAGTTATTAAGTAGAGGCCCTTATTTGGTCCTCATTTAATGAGTTAAATATATAATGTACACTTATGATTTTCACATGATATAAAATAGTTCATTTAATTATATGTTGTTCCCCTTATATATTATATTTCTTTAAAAGTTGTCAGTGTTTTAAATTTACATAACAAAACCTTATACAGCAGATGTTATACTCATTTTAGCTCGTACTATTCTCATAAATTTAGAATTGACTGAAACAAAATGTTTTTAATATAGACATTATTTTGCTTGTTTGCTTTCCCCCCCAAAAAATGTATCTCTAATTTTTTTAGAAAGAAAAAATTACTTCAAAATATTTACTTAATACAAATTAACATGCCATATCCAAAATATTACCAATTCTATATTAATAATACGTGAATGAGGTGGCTTTAGAATATATATAACCAAGGATATTATTAGTATGTTTCTTAATTTTGAAAATATTAACTCAGACATATGTGTAATGTATAATTCCCATGACCAGCAACCATAATTTAAATAAACATTAGCAATAAAAATACACTCATAGAAATTTCTAAAAGATATTTTTCAATAAAAGTATCACTTTTATCTGACTCTGAAGTCAAACTTTTTATTCACTTTGAGGGAAGAATCTAAACTATAAAGTAGTCTTATATTAATTCTTAGCTTCCTAATACCTCAAAAAGATGGAAAGCTAAATGAACAGTACATTGTTTGCCACTTCCTTTTTAATTGAGTATACATGGTATTTAGTTCAAAATAAAAATTTCTTTGAGTGCCACGATTAAATTTTCTTAATCATATAAAGCATCATTAGTAACCTGAATATTTTCATTATAAGAAATACTCTCGTGTACATTTGTATAACGTTTTTAAAGGGTATGAGATGCAAAAGTGATGTAAAATAGAATCTGAAAACATCTCAAGAGTTAACCTTTTTTGACACTGGGTTAGAGATACCGGTCATGTGGAAATACAGAAAGCAATTCAATAGTATGTATTGCTACTCTTAACATGGTCTGAACATGAATTAAAAATAAATTATTTATCCTACTAAAATGAGATTACTTACCTTAAAATTTGCCAAGACAAGGGGTAGTGTATTTCCATTAAATATTTGTTAATGATAATGCTAGTTGATTTTGCTTAGGTGAGAAATCAATTAACAACAGATGAAACAAAAAAAATGCATGATTACATTCTTTTTCTAAAAAAAAAAAGTGTTCAATGGGACTGGCTTTCAAAGTTTTTTGGAGGTGGGGAGGGGTCTTGGGGGGAGGCAGTGTCCACTAAATACTTAAGACATCTTAAAAGACATCTGAGGACATGCTTGGCCTCATATGCTGCTTCATGCATTCATTATTTATATAGCCCTTACTCTGCAAGGAACTGTGCTAGGAACTAGGAGGAAAAACATGACTAAGATAAAGCCTTTGTCTTCAACAATCTCCAACCTACCCAACATAGCAGGCACATAAATAAAAAGTCTGTTCAGTATAATTAGGGCTATAATAGAAATAGGCTGGAGTACTTTAAGAGTACTACTGATCCCTTGTTATGTCTTCTCTGAGCACTCCTCATTAAAGACTAGGAACAGGGAAAATGTATGTGTGTGTGTGTGTGTGTGTGTGTGTGTGTGTGTGTGTGTGTGTGTAGAGGGTATAGTGTAGTGTAGTGATGATAAGAGGGGCAGCAAAGGTCACAATTGATCTGAGCTACTGAAAGACAATTAGAGTTCATTAAGTGAGCAAAGAAAGAGGAGAAGGGCATTTCAAAAGGAAGATGGGCAGAAGCATTGTAGTATGAAAGTGCCACTACTAGTGTGATTGTAAGTGGAATAGTTGAGTGGGGTACCTGGACATAAAAATGGAATCAGGTTGTAAAAATTGTTGGGTATGATTGCTAGAAATTTTGACTTTATTGTGTAGACAGTAGGAATCAGTAGCAATCTATTGAAACGAGGTACTGAATGGCACTACTGTTGGGTTGTCAGAAAAGTCATGACGTATTTTTTCTATGTTTTTTGTTGCAAAAATGCGTCATGACTTTTCCGACAACCCAATGAAAGGCTGCAGTAGCTTATGCACCCAACTGTATGGATGAATCTCAAATGGCATTATACTAAGTGAAAGAAGCCAGACTCAAAAAGCTACATTCAATATGATTTCTCTTATGTGGCATTTTGCAAAGGAAAAACTATAGAAACAGAAGAAATACACCAGTGGTTGTAAGGGGTAAAGGGATACATGGGAATTTTGGTGCAGGTAATGGAATGGTGCTATTGGGTTGTTGTAAAAGTCATGACGCATTTTTGCAACGAAAAACAGAAAAAATATGTCATGACTTTTCTGACAACCCAATATATCTAATTGTGGTGGAGGTTACACAACTGTATGCATTTGTCAAACTTACAAAGCTGCTCACTAAAATGGTGAGTTTTACTGTAGATATATTCTATCTTAACAATAACAGTTATAAAAATAATAATCATAGTAATGGCTACAAAATCAGAGTGGTCCCCGAGCAAGAGAGCACCCCTGTAACAGAATTAATAGCATTTCCAGAGCAGCTTGTCTTAACCTTCCATCTCCATTGCCTTATCCCGACTGCCTTCACTGTATTCAGCTTCTGCTGTTCACTTTGACTTTTGGCATTTTTTTCTTAGGCTCCATGGACTTCACTTGATAGCTCTTGGCTCCAAGATTGTAAAACAGAACCATTGCTCCACCACTGATTTCCAGGCTCAACTTTGCATGCCCTTGATTTCTATTTGGCAAAGGAAACTTTCACATGATCAGTTTCCGTAGAATGAAAACTTTGAAGACAGTGTGAAGGATAGAGAGTGAACAACCTAAAGACAGGGATATAGATAGGAAACTTTTACAATAGTCCAGGCCAGAAATTGTGAAGGCCTGAGCCATTAAGCAATGCAGTGAAGATGGAATGAATGGGTGAATAAAACTGTACAGTTAGAATAGTCAAGGCTAAGAATAGGGTCTGAGGAAGAAAAAGGGAGAATAAGAATCAACGATGATTCAATAGCTTCTACCTTGGGCAACTGGTAGATAGCTCATTTCACTCATTCAAAAAAATATTTATTGACTACTGAACTAGACACTTAAAAGTCGTTAAGCTCTAAATTTAATATTATGTGGAGTTCTTTTTTTTTAACCACAATTTAAAAATACATTTATTGAACACCCACAATGTGCCAGGTATTATGTTAGATACTGGGTATAACAGACATGGTTTCTGATTTCCTAAGGTACTACAAAGTGAACCCACAAATATATACATAAAAATAATGACAAATGCTTTGGAGGAAAAGAACGGGGTACTCCAAGAGATAATGATGCTAGACCCATTAAGAGACAAACAATAGGAAGAGTAGGGGAGAAGAATTCCAGGCAGCATGTATGAAGGCCCCAAAGCAAGAAATAACTTGTTGTGTTTAAAGAACCGAAAGAAGGCCTATGTAACTGGACTGTAGTAAGCAAGGAGAGTGATGTTACACAGGTTTGGTATCGAAGGTCCTGCCTAGGTCATGGAGGATCTTATAGACTATGGTAACGATTTTAACATTAACCCCATGTGTAGTGGAAAGCCATTGCAGTTAGAGTGTGTGCATGTATATATGTATTGAGAAAAGGGCAACATGATTTGTAACTTCACGTTCTGCAATATAGTTGTTTTAGCCAGTGAACTGTCCCTGCTTTTATCCAAGGACCACCCATCAATATGTGTATTAGACCCATCCCCCTAATCTACTCAAGGGCTTTAATCCTGATTTTACCCTCTCTGTGTCCTGTATCAGTTTCTTACTCTGTATCTGACCCCTTCAATTAGCTACAAATATACTATAACGTAACCCACCTTAAAAAGAAACAAAACTTTTCTTTAGATGCCACATGTCCTTTCGCCTACTTCCTAATTTTTCTGCCTTCTGTTGAAAAAGTAGTCTGTACTCATCATCTCTATTTTTTCAATCTACTCTTAACAGGCTTTTTTTCCTACTTCTATCTTTTGACACCTCCCTGGTTAAGGTTACCTCCATCTTTCCAAATCCAGTGGTCAGTTTTTGTCCTTACCTTATTGGTCCCTTCAGCAGCATTTAAGGTAGCTGATTACTTTTTCCTTTTAACAGATGTGAGTAAAATTGTTTTTGCCAGATAATATATTAACATGGTTCAAAAATCAAAATAATATAATAAAATACACATTGGGAAGTCTTGCTACCACCATCGGAGTCCCCAGTCACCATATTCCACCCTTTTCCACTCCAGCTTCCTAAAGATAACCACTTTTAATAGCTTTTTGTATGTTCTCCCAATGGTTTTTGCAGAGATACAAGCAAATCAAAATGTCTTTTCTTATTCTTTCCTTTCTTGCCCCAAAGGTAGCATCCTGTAAACATTGTTCTGCCCCTTTAATTTTGCTCTTTTCACCTAACAGTATATCATGGAAATCTTCCATTTTAGTATGTGGAGAGCTTTTTCATTCTGTTTTACATCTCTGTTCAAGTGTGTTAATATACCATAATTTACATGTATTTAGTCATTTACACATATATGGTTTGCTTACAGTTTGTTGTTATGAGCAATGCTGCAATGAATTACCTTATACACAGATTATTTTGTATATGGTAGGTAAATTTTCTTAGGTGAGTCAAAAGGTAAACGCCTTTGTAATTTTGGTAGTCATTTGTCAAAAAGGCCTTCCAAAGGGAATGCACCATTTTACAATAAAATATAATCCTGTGATTTAAAATACTATATATACTAGTAATATATTCCAGATTTGTATCTCTAGCTCCAACTTTTCCCTGATCTGTGCCTACTCAACATTTCTCTTTGTGCAGAATTGAACTCTTCATTTTCCTTTCAAACTTGCTATTCTCCTGATTTTCATCTCTCAGTAAATGGCACTGCCATTCACCCAATTGCTCAGGCAAAAAGCTTAGGAGCTATCTTTTCTCCTTCATTTCCTTCATGCTATCTATCAAATAGAACTTTATGTGGTGATGAAAATGTTCTATATCTGCGCTAATATGGTAACCACTAGCCACATGTGCACTTAAAATGTGGCTACTGTGACTAAACTGAGTTTTAAATTTTATTTAATTTTAATTAGTTTTAATAGCCATAGGTGACTAGTGACTACTCTTTTAGATAGTGCAGACTCTTCAGTCCATCAGTAGCAAGTCCTAGAAGTTTTACTCTTCAAAATGTATTCTAAGCCTGACCATGTCTCACCATCTCCCCCACTCCACTGTGGGTGGTATAATCCACATTCAACACTCTCCTGTATTACTTCAGTAGCCTCCTAACTTATCTCCCTGCATCTACTTATGTAACCCATCGAAACACTATTTTCTACATAGTAGAAATCTTTTTTTTTAATTGTTATTATTTGATATTTGATTTATGCAAAATAATATATGAAGTATAAGTTATGGATCATAACAACAAAATGAATACCACCCAATGTTAAGAACTAAAACATTACCAGTGTCAAATCTACCTGTAATGCTTCTGCCCTATCCCTCTGCCTTTACCCCTTGCTCAACCACATAGCTGCTAAGCATTTTCTTGTATGTATAAACCTCTGAATAATATCTTTTTTCAAACTTTGCAAAAATGGCATATCCAAACACCACACAATCTGCTGTTTAATTTTCCTTGTTTATGACCTTTACACAATGCATTATTCTTTAGATAGACATCTCTATTTGTTCAAAATTATGTTTCTAAGAATTATCCATGTTGTTGCATATAGCTGTAGTTTATTCATTTTCACTGCTATATACTATTCCTATGCACCGTGTTTACCACAGTTTATCTGTTCTCCTGTTGATAGAGATAAGAATTCTCCCTCCTTTCCCCAGATTTCTGCTATTGGAAATAATGCTGCTGTGAATATTCTTTATATCTTTTAATATACATATATATGGGTTTTCTTGGGGTAATGGTTCTCAACTCTAGCTGGGAAACTTTAAAAAGTATCAGTGCTTGGGCCCTACCTCAAACCAGTAAATTAGAATCTCTAGCAGTGGAGTTGGACATCAGTTTGTTTTGTTTTGTTTCTTTAATTATCCAGATGATTTTAATGTTTAGCCAGAATTGAAAAACCACTGTACTGAAAAATATTCCTAGGAAGAGTTTCTTCATTGTAAGGATGCCCATTTTAAAATTATTTATGTATTTGCTTACTTATTATAAGAGAGAGAGAGAGAGAGAGAGAGAGAGAGAGAGAGAGAGAAAGAAAGGGAAAGGGAAAGAAAGAGAATGAGAGAGAGAGAGGCTCAAAACAAAAACATTTTTCTGCCCTTGGAAAATCCTTGTCTTTACAAGAGTTCACATTTCATCTCTTCGGTTTTCCTTTACATTAAAAAAAAAAAAATTTGTGCCCAGCATTTCAATAAAAATTTTTATTTTATGCAGGATCTGATTGTTTTGCAGTGTAAAGATCTCCAGAGTATCTTTTGGGACTGGAAATCTCACTGAAATGACCTTTTAAAGTCATTAATCAGATTATGTTACTACCTTATTCAAAACCCACAATGGGGCCGGCCGAGTGGCGTGTTGGTTAAGAGCTGGCTTGGGATGCCAGAGGGCCCCAGTTCGGATCCCACATGTGAGGGCCAGAGACACTGCCCTCTACAGCTAGGATGCTGAACAACAGCTCGACCTGAAGTTGGGCTGCCGTGAGTCACCATCAGGTGGGTTGCCATGTGCTACCGTGTGTAGCCAGCAGCCAGCGAGAGCAGCCAGCAGCTGCTGTGAGTGGCCATCCAGAAGCCGGCGACTGATCTGCCTCACCCGGGAAGAGCGCAATGATGGTGCCAACTTGGGCCAGTGAAGCAACATCCTCCACAACTAGACTGAAGAACAAAAGGATAGCAACTTGTCTGTTCCCCTTCCCCCAATTCCCCAATAAAAATCTTTAAAAAAACAAACAAAAAAACAAAACCCACAATGGACTCCCATTGCAAAAGAAGGTTACCATGGCCTGCAAGGCCCTGTATGATCTGGTTCTTGCCTTTTTCTCCAATCTTATTTCTTCCTACCTGCTGCCTTTTTAATTCTATTAGAGCCATGCTGGTCGTCTGGTCCTCAAGCATGCCCAGTTGTTCTAACCTCAGGACCTTTACATTTATTTTTCACTCCATCTGCATCATTATTTCCCAGATTTTGTCACGGCTTATTCCCTTATTTCATTCAGATCTCTTCTCAATTTAAAAGAGGTCTTCTCTCACTACCCTGTTTAAATCATCCCCCTTCCTCAATCACTGTCTTCTACCTGTATACTTTGTTTACTGTCTTTCCCCTGCACTACTCTATGAGCTCCAGGTGATCAGGGACTTCATTTCTATGTGCTTAGATACCTAGCATGGGTGTGTATCATGTAGTAGGTGCTCAATCAATATTTGTAGCATGGGTGGATGAATAGATGGACAGATAGAAAGAAAAAGGGAAGAAAGGGAGGGAGGGAGGAAGGAAGGAAGGAAAAGTAGGAAAGTAGGAAGGAAAGTCATCCTGACTCTCTTTTTAATAGAGAGTACAGGAAGAATAAGTTCAACAAAATGAATTTGGTTTTTGACAGTTTAAGCTTCTCCTCCCATTCTTTGTACTCCCCTTCTTCCATCTGAAACATGCATCTACACATGGATGTCTTGTCTTGGTGAATTAACAGTGAAATTGGTCTTGCCTTTTTAGATTTTGTAAATATGGCAATTAAAATCTATGTAAGAAACAAAAACAGACCGAGAGAATGACCCTTAAACCTCCTTCATGAATGTCTGAGCTTAGGGTGATAGGAGGTGCTGGGCTGTTGAGGCTTCCCAGGGGAAAACACATTAATTGTGAACTTCACAGTTATGTGTCAGTCATAAACTCAGGAGCTGAAGGATCTCCCCTACTTGAGGGCAACATAGAGAACAAGGGCATGCATGCAGGACTGAGGCTTGGGTTGGGACAGAGGATGTTGTGAAGTCCCATGGGGAGAAAATAAAGCTGGCTCTGTTTCTTTAGATACATGATGTATTTTAATAGGAAAAATAGGCAACATAAACGTTTTGTAATTTTCTGGTATCTCCTCTCTGCCTGTGTCTTTATTGAGAGAAAGGAACCTTTCCATCCAGATTCATTGTGTGCAGGCTCTCACTCAGGCAGGATATGAAACACTTGCTAGAATTTTTTGGGTGTGGATTTGGAGGCTGGGTCTGAATCAGGTGACAGCAGGTAACAATAGCTTTGGGGGAAGAACACCTGCCACTTGTTCTGTCACAAATATTTTATAATCATACATACTAGAGTTCCATGCTGAGACCATCTGGAAGAGTCTCAAAAATTATGGTAGTCCCCTACTGCTAGGATCATAAAAGTTCTTAAAATCATGGAATGAAAAAGTGTGAGACTCTTTGACATAACATTTTACCATGGTTTATTTGAGTCTGCTTCCATATAAACTGAACATTGCTTCAAAGAAATATAACTGCTTACCAGTTGGTAGAAGTTCTCTTTGCATTGTGACAGTTCCCTACGTTTATAAAATGCTTTATAGCCTCTAAAACATTTAAATATGTGTGATTTATTTTATTTCCATGATTTATTTTATACAAAACAGCGAAGTAGGTAGGGTGGGTGGGTGCTGTATCCTCCATTCTAAAAATAAGGAAACTGAGGCAAATGTTAGGTCATTCATGCATCACACACTTTCTAGTATAAATGTGCCACATTTCAGGCAAATACAAATTTGTAAACTGTTTTAATTGCTAAAAGTAGTTTTATTTATAAAAATAGATTTATTATTTTTTAAAAGATTTTTATTGGGGTATTGGGGGATGGGAACAGCGCTGGGGAATTGGGGGAAGGAGGACAGACAAGTTGCTGTCATTTTGTTCTTCAGTCTAGTTGTGGAGGATGTTGCTTCACTGGCCCAAGTTGGCATTCATATGTAGGATCCGAACCAGGGCCCTCTGGCATCCCAAGCCAGCTCTTAACCAACGCGCCACTCGGCCGGCCCTGGAAAGCCTCCTTTACATAGTAAACTTTGCTAGTACATTTAAGGGTCCTACAGTGCATTAATTACTATACCGAAAAGCTTGGGGAACAGAGAAATCATGGTCCGTCCGATAAGTGACTACCAATGTAAGAAAACTAAAAAATGAAAGCTAAATATTTAGTCTAAAATTGCATTGTTGAGAAAATATAATTTAAGAAGCAAAATTAAGTTACACACAGGCTGTTTTAAAAATGGGATGATCTTACTTAAAAAGGGGGAAGTTTTGTCTCTTAATTTTGCATCCTTTGAATTTTATCTAGAGTTTTGTCTATCAGAATTTGAGAAATTGTAGTAAAATGTATTGATAAGCTTAATGACGTGATGTTACCTATTTGTTAATATTTAAACTCATATTTTCCTATCAACACAAAAACTATGCATTAAAATATCTTCTTGGAAAATATATCTTCTGTATTGGTTTATTTTATATTATGAAACATTAACAAGGTGTCCTTAAGAGCTAGCTGTTTGAGTTTATATGGTAAGTAGCTAAGTAATTTTTTTTAAATCTTGTATTCAGTTTTGCCTTATACTAAAAATCTCATTTAAGGTCAACAACACAGTGTATGATGGACAAGATTTCTCTAACTTATTAAGCCATAGGAATAACAGTGGCCCGTTCCTTGATTGCTTGAAACTAATTGAGCTTGGTTCTCCTTAAGTTGGCAGGCATCTTTTTTAACTTGGACATAAGCATGTATGAGTAAGTATTCTCATATTTTAGTCATGGTGAGTTATGAGTGTTTTAAAAATAATTATCTTCACCTCATAAATCTTTCTTTAGTCAAATTTATTTTAGTGATTACTTTAATCTTCCATTAATGTCTCTTAGTTTTGGTCTGATATATACAATGCAATAAATTATAGATTTGAGCTATATTTAGCATAAACAAAAAGGCCGGTGGCATAAATTCATGTGTTATAGCTGTAGTTCATAATCAGTGTCTGTTAAAAAGAGTTTGAGCCAGAACCAAACCTGTCTATTTTGCTGCTTATTGTAATTGGGAAGTTATTTTTTACATTGAATATAATAATTTAGTTTCATTGGCATATTTTGAGAATGAAAAGAATTACAGGTGTCATTCTATGGAGAAACAACAACAATAAAAAGTCTATGTTTGCCAAACACTAATGGTAATAATAGGTTAGAGTACATCCTCTGAGTTAATTCGTGCTTATGCAGGTAGGCACGATTAGTAATGTGAACATTCAACACTTCATTTAGGAAAACAGCAGTGTACTACCAAAAATCAAGATCATTATTATAATTATTATGATGATTACCAAATATGGTAATAATATACATAACAGACTTCAAAATTGGAGGCTTCAAGATTGGAGGCCTACTTGATATATTGGGTTGTTGGAAAAGTCATGATGTATTTTTTCTATGTTTTTCATTGCAAAAATGCGTCATGACTTTTCCGGCAACCCAATATATCAAGTATTTCTGAGACAGTGGGAGCACGTTACATATTCCACAACAGCATTTTCTCAGCCATGTTCAACAGTGTACTTTGCCATTGCTCCTCCATTTGTTGAATTCAGGATGACCTTTTCATGAATAAAGTCAAATAGGATTAAGGCAGGAATTTTCAACAATGGAAAAGAGCAACAGATGTAGCCAACTTTGAACGTGGGAGGATTTTTGATGCACTGTTGCTTAAAGGGAGTGTCTATAGTGGGGGGAAAAAGGAAAAGGAAAGGATAAGGAGAAAATAAGTTTACAAAATATCAAAAATATAGAAGAGGAATAAAAATAGTCCAAAATACCTCTATAGGGTTTTTTTTTGTAATTGTGATAAAATTATCTTGCAATTTAAAAATTACTGTCCTTTAAATAAACTGTCTTTTTTTCCTTTTGTATAACAAAGGTGTAGTTTAAAATATATATAACATACACTTTCAAAAATATGGATAGAAAATGATATGGTTAGGAAAATCAGAATTACTACTAATCATATTTGTGAAAGCTCCTTTCTATCATATATTTGTTTCATTTTGAGCTATAAACTTTAAATATTGCACACATTCTATTATATTGTAAATATAAAGTAACAAAAGATACGACTCCAAATTAATCATATGTATAGTGAGGCCATAGTTAATTTCTGACTGGTGTATGTGAAACATTTAAAAATAATTATTGCATATAAATCACTTTATTTCATCTTATTTTTGCTTTTTACACAAAAATAGTATGCTATATAGATTGTCTTTTTAGATGATTTAATTTAAAATAAATTTTGGTGACTGTTATATACTAAATGTACGTCCTGGAAGAACTGGCTGTTTTGGCATCAGTGTCCTCTGGTTCCTGATAATATTAGTCCCCTGCATGAGTTATTGTAGTTTGTGGTAATGAGTAATCTTTGAGCTATAAAAAAGAACCAAAATGAATAAAGAAGCATTTAATATAAAGAGATAATTTAAGGCTTCAACTATTAATAACTGAAAGTTCTTGAGAGGTCTTAGTGGGAACATTTATGAGGAATAATAAGCAATGATATGGTTATATCTATTTGGTTTATTAAAATTACATGCTAAGCCTTCAAGGGATGTTGTATATAAAATACATAAACTGCTGAAACTGAATGTAGCATTCTTAGAGTAAATTTCTACCAGTATGAATCCATAGAATAGTTAACTGTCAGAATGCCTATAGTGCTCACAGTTTAAAAATATATGAAGGAATGAATGCATGTAAGAGGATAGAATAGAGATATTAATAAGTGATTAAAAATAAGTGATTAAAAATTTGGAATAAGGAAAAATCTAAACATACTGAGTCAAAAGATCTACTCCCTCAAAGGAGAAAACTTCATCCATAGTTTCTTCATCTAATACAAGATTTTTAATTAGGTTTCCACCCCCAAACTGTGATTTAGCAGTGATCATTTAAAAATTGATAACACATACCTTCATTCTACCACTACCAATCACCACACCAAATCTAAAAAATAATCACTTACCATTCTAATTTATTTTTTGGTTTCTTTTTGCTGTTAATACTACAAGTAATACAAAGGTTTGCAGTGGAAATAATACATGTACAGTAGTCAAATAATCATAAAATAGGATAGAGAGGGTAATTGCCATAAGGAACTGCCATAAGGAGCTGTGTGATATATGGAATTGTGGTATGGAATTTGGGAGATAGGAAAGACAAGGAAAGGTTTCATGGAGACAATGACATTTGAACCTATATATTACTGGCTTGGTAGAAGTAGGACACAGAAATGGAAGAGGGACATTTTGAGCAGTGAAATATTATGAGCACTTCCTCACACGAATCCTGTGCAGTGGTCTTTCTTCCTCAAATATTTAGTTTCCTTTATATGCCTTCTCTTCTATTTCTTGATGACTGCACACGTAGGTCTTCTACCTAAAATTTCCAGTGTATACACTCTGGTGCATCTCTTAAGATCTAACTCAAGTGCCCCCTTCTGTATGAGGATCCCTCGTGGGCCATCAAAGCAGAGACCATCACTTCATCCTTTGTGCTGTTCATTCATTTCCCATACCTCTCTATATTACACTTGTTCATTTATGTATCTATCTTCCCTACAAGCCTGAACTCCTAAATTCACACAAATTCCTGGAGTCTTACTCATATGCCAAGCAATGTGCTAGAGGAGTGAATAAGCCAAAGCTCTGCCCTTGTGGAGCTCATATTCTAGAGCGATAGAAAATTTACATAAGTAAACAGATAATTAAAGAATATAATTTCAGAATATCCAATTAGGGAAGATCCAAGATGGCAGATTAGGTAACGTCTATGCCTGCTGCATCCCAGGATCATACCAAAATTACAAGTAAATTATAGAACAGTCAGTCTCAAGAATCATCTGAAGACTAGCTGAACAGAACTACTATATATATATATATATATATATATATATATATATATATATATATATATATAAAACTAATATAAAGAAGAGGCCACATCAAGAATGGTAGGAGGGGTAGAGACGCAGAACAGGCTAACTCCAAACCCACAGATAGTGGTTGAACACAGGAGGGACACCTCGGTGGCGGAAGTCCCCACAGAAGAGGAGGGGGTCCCCGCACCACACCGGACTCCCCAGCCCAGGGGTCCTAGGCTGGCAAGAGAAGTTCCCACATCTGACAGTGAAAATCACCAAGGTCTCTGTCAGCCCATCCTGGTGAGATGGAAGGTGGATGGAAACCTAGAAGCCCTCAGAAAGAGCCTGCACAGACTCCCCTGCTTGCAAGCACTCACCTGGTTTCTGGTAGAAGGGTGGCAACTTGAGAGTTGCCAGAGTCGTACAGGGAAAGACTGAGTTGTGTGTGGCTGTGGTTCGAGGGCTGGAGGGAGGGGAACTATTATCCCTGTGTGGAGCCTATAGGAGGGCGCCATCTTTTCTATGTTGAACCCTCCTCCAAAGGGCCAAATCTGAGACTGCATTGGTTTGGTGAAATCCATGCGTGATACCACCTTGGTGATGCTCTGGGTCCCTGCCATGCATCGCTGGTGTTGCATCACCAGGGCACTCTGGGCTGCTATGCAGACAGCTCTGTCCCCACAAGCTGCAGAAGCCTTTTACGGCCACAGACAGCCTGCAGCGGCCCAGAAACTGTTGGTGGTGGACAGTGACCCAGACCCTGTACTGCAACCTCTCGGGCAGCTCTGGGGAACCTGCGGGCCTGATGCAAGCAGTGACTGGGTTCAGTGCTCTCAGGATATTTTTGTGAAGTGGTCACAGGCCCGACACTGGTGCAAGAACCAAAACTGCATTAACTTTGTAAAAACTACGATCCACACCCCATAGCTTCCTGGAACCCCGCCCCACCCACCTAGAGCTGCATTGCTGAAGACTTTCTGGGCACCTAGGTAGCCGGCCCCGCCTCACAGGCTGCAGAAGGCTTTTACAGCAGCAGATGGCTTGAGGCTGCCCCAGTGGGCTTTTCCTGGTGACCAGTGACCCAAAACCTGCACCACAGCCTCTCATGGGTAGCTTTCAGGGATTTGCAAGCCTAAAGTGAATAGTGGCTGGCTATGGTGTTCTAGGGAGATTTGCAGAGTGGTTACAGGCCAGGCACTGCCCCAAGGCAAGTGGTGGCTTTCTGTGGTGTTCTCAGAGCGCTTTGCGAAGTGGTCACAGGCTGGGCACTGGTGTAAGACCTGAATCTGCATTAACATTGTAAAAACCACTGGCCATACATCATGACTCCCTGGGACCCCACCCTGCCCAGCTAGGCCTGCATTGCCGAGGGCACTCTCAATTCCGGATCAGCCAGCCCGGCCATGCACCTAAGGAGGCTCTTTCAACAGCTGAGATTTATAGGTAGCCAGCAGGTGACAATAGGCCTAGGAGGCCCTGGGCCTTCTGCTGAGCTGCCCCAGGCCCAACACTGGTGGCAGCCAACCTTGGTTCACAGCAAGGCTGGGCCCACATGCCTCCAGGTCCAGCTCAGGTAGCAGCCAACCATGTATGCATATATACTGTATTTTGCCATGTACAATATGCACTTTTTTGCCCAAGTTTGTGAGGGAAGAATAAGGATGAGCATTATACATGGGTAGTACTAATTCTGTATCTATATAGATATTTTTAATTCTTTTATTTATGCTTACGAGTTTACAGTGTAACTCTAGGAATCAATAATGATATCCATGTGCAAAATAATACCCTGGAATATGATAATCGTTTTTGTTGAACTTACAACGAACTTGAAATGACAAAAAGGTTTTGGCCTTCTATGATGTGTAAATATTGTAAATTTGTTACCGGTACATAAAATTTCTTGTACCTTGTATCTGTTCTTGTGTTTTGTTATTATTTGTTACATAAAATCTTTCATACCATAATATGTTAAAAAATAAATGCTAAAATTCCTTTACAATACAAAAAACAAGTATCTAAATGCAAACAAATAAAAATTTGAATTAAAAAAAAATGAAAGTATTTCTCCCTGAAAGTTTGGGCTAAAAACATGAGTGCACATTATACACAGGAGTGCATTATACACGGCAAAATACAGTACATAACTTATCACAGTTTACTGGTGGTGTCATTTTACCAGTTGAAGTATAGAAATCTTACCTCCATATGTCTCTTTGCATTCTCCCATTTGTAATATAATTGTGTTAAATATTTCCTCAGTATGCATTTAGAATTATATTAGTGCTATAATTTTTTCTTCAACCTCAAACATAATTTGAAAACTCAAGGGGAGAAGTAAAGATTATTGTATACATGCACATTTTTGCCTACCCTGTTCTTTATTTCTGATGTTCCAAGGTTCTTTTGTTGTTGCTTTTCAATTTAGGAAACTTCCTTTAGCCTTTTTTTTTGGGGGGGGGGGGTAATTCTGCTGGCAACAAAGCCTCTTAATTTTCTTTCTTCTGAGGATGTCTTGTTTCCACTACATTCCTAAAGGATATTTTTGCTTGGTATAGGATTCTGGGTTTATTGTTCTTTTCTTTTAGCCCTTGAATAATGTTGTACCACTTTTCTTCTGACCAGTGTGGTTTCTGATAAGAAATCCACTGCCATTTGAATTGTTTTTCCTTTGTAGGTAATGTACTATTTATCTCTGGCTGCTTTCAATAATTTTTGTTTTTAGTTTTCAGAATTTTAACTATGATGTCTTTGTGTGGATTTCTTTTGGCTTGTCCTGTTTTGTATTTACTCAGCTTCTTCAATATGAAGGTTCATGTCTTTTGCCAAATTTGGGGAGTTTTCAGCTATTGTTGCTTCAAGTACCTTTCCTGCCTTGCCCTCTTTTCTCATCTCCTTCTGTAACTCCAGAGACATAAATGTTGGATCTTTTCTTATAGTCTCACAGGTTCCTTAGAATCTATTTATTTACTTTTTTTCCAGTGTATTTTTTTGTTGTTGATCATTGGGTAAGTTTTATTGTTTTATCTCATTTTTATTGTTCTATCTTCAAGTTCACTGATGCTTTGCACTGTCCCCTTTATTCTGCTACTAATCTATCCAGGCTTATTTTTACTTTGACTACCATAATTTTTAGTTTTAAAGCTTTGTTTCTTTATATCTTTCATTACTTTGTTGAGACTTTCTATTTTTTCATTTGTTTCAAATGTACATATAAATGTTCATTGAGGCATTTTTATGAATACTGCTTTAAAATCTTGGTCAGATAATTCTTATATTTTTGTCATTTGGTTTGACATCAGTTGATTGTCTTTCCTTTCAGATCAAGGGTTTCCTGGGTCTTATTTTGATGAATAATTTTCTGTTGAAACCTGGACATTTTTGTATTATGTACTGAGTTTCTGGATATTATCTAAACCTTCTGCTTTTGCTGACTTCTTTTAATCCAGGTTCCTTACTTGGTGTTCATTGACACCCCTTTGAAGCTCCACTTACTGCTGGGCAGGTGTGGGAGTTCCTGTTTCCTATTAAGCTACCACTGATACATCCTTAGCTGTGAACAGTGGGAGTGCCTCAAAATGTTCCCTCTGTTGCCTCTACTGACATCCTAGAGGCAGGTTGGCCTCGTTACCAGTGGGGGTTGTGAAAGTACTGACTCTCCAGTAGGGTTCTCTGACACCACCCCAGCAGGGAGAGAAAGGGGCGATGTTGCCAGATAAGGATGGAAGTCCAGGCTCTCCATGTGGTTCCCACCAACACTGTGATAAGTTCTCACGTGGAATTCTAGGCTCCCCGCTAGGCCTTTACTTATGTGGATGGGAGTAGGGCCACAGTGTTTTCTATGGTGTTTGGCTGGAATTTGTGGTTTTTGTCTGTATCTTTTCTGTCTTGCTAGGGTTACCTTTTCCTGGTTCTGCGACTATAGAGAGAGGAGGCTTTTGTTGGGGCTTTTATTTGTGCCCATGGGCCTTTCTGATTCGCCAGGTTCTTTAGCTTTAATCTGGGATGTAAGAAGCAAAAAGAAAGCCTAGAGAGCTCATTGTGTTGTTCCTTGGCTTCTGAAGTCTCTAGAGCAGCGGTTCTCAACCTTCCTAATGCCGCGACCCCTTAATACAGTTCCTCATGTTGTGGTGACCCCCAACCATAAAATTATTTTAATTGCTACTCTATAACTGTAATTTTGCTACTGTTATGAATCGTAATGTAAAATATCTTTTTGTTTTCCGATGGTCTTAGGTGACCCCTGTGAAAGGGTTGTTCGACCCCCAAAGGGGTCGCGACCCACAGGTTGAGCACCGCTGCTCTAGAGGGTTTCCCTTCTCTCTATTTTTCAGCCTCTCTATATGTTTGTTTGATATAATGTCCAGAGTTTTTAGTTTGTACTTAAAGGAGATGTAGGGGATATCTATTTTATCTTCCTGGAAGAGAAAGTCAGTAATTTTTAATATTTCCAATTATTCTTTGGTAGTATATAGACATACTCCTTTTTTATGATGATAATTTATCTTGAACCCTTGCTTAACTTAATTAGTTCTAGTAACATTTTGTAATTTTCATAAGATTTTATACATACATGATCTACAAATAAAGATCATTTTACTTCTTCCTTTCTAATATGGGTGACTTTTATTTTCTTGCCTTTTGCATTGGCTAGAACCTCCAGTATAATGTTTAATAAAAGTGGTAAGAATGGAATTCCTTATATTTTTCCTGTTTTAGTGGGAAAGAATTGGTCTTTCACCATTAAGTATAATTAGGTTTTCTATAGATGTTCTTTATAAGACTAAGGAACTTTCCTTCTACTCCTAATTTGCTAAGAATTTTTATGAAGAATAAATGTTGGATTTTGTCAAATGCTTTCTCTGCATCTTTAGAGATGAGCATTAACTATTTTTAACCTTTAATACCATGAATTACATTGGTTGATTTTCAGTTGTGTTAAAAGATAATTTTCAACTCATGTAATTGTATACATTAAATATGTAGAGCTTTTTGTATGTCAGTATACCTCAATAAAGTGGTTTTTAAAAAGATAATTTTCATGAGTTAAAATTGTGACATATAATAGTGTCAAAAAATGTATACATATTTTAAGAAAGGAAAACTATTAAAATTGTAATATTCAACATATACCAATAAAAAAAAGATGAATACAAGTCATGTTTGACTTTTGTCATTACAGGAGGTGCTCAAAGTAGTTACCATCAGCATCCAGACACTTCTGATTACGGCAAACTACTACTTGAGCAAAATTGACCGAAGTGTCTACTTGTATATTTTTTTTTGGCCCCCCCCCCCAGTATAAGATGAATGTGTGTCAACCTTGTTGTTAACAGCACGTGCTCTCACCAGCTGAGCCATCTGGCCACCTGTTGGCAGCTCAGCAGCAGCTTAGCTCTGGCGCAGCTCACTGGCTCTCGTGGGAATTGAACCAGCAGCCCTGTTGCTCAGAGCTCTGCTCTTAACCAACTGAGCCACTTGGCTGGCCCTGGTCTGGAGTTTTCTTTATCTGCCATGTCTTCATGTGGTTTTGGAGTTGGGGTAATGCTTGGGCTCCTAGAATAAATTGAAAAGTATTACCTTCTTTTTAGTTTTCTGGAAGAGTTTATATAGAATTGAGATTATTTCTACCTTAAATGTTTGGGAGAATTAACCAATAAAGCCATATGGGTCTAGGGTTTTCTTTGGGGTAAATTTTTAGCTATAAGTTAAATTTCTTTAATAAATATAGAGCTATTCAGGTAATCTCTTTCTTAAGAGATGTGGTAGTTTGTATCTTTCAAGGAGTTTGTGAATTTCAGTTATCAAATTTATTAGCATAAAGTTGTTCATATTTTTTTTCTGTTATCTTGTCAAACCTGAAGAATCTGTAGTTATATTACCTCTCTCATTTCCGATATTGGAATTTTTGTCTTCACTTTTTTTCCCCCTGATCAGTCTGCCTAAAGGTTTGTCAGTGTTTATATATTCTCAAAGACTCAGCTGTTCATTTCATTGATTTGTCTCTATTGTTTCCCTGTTTTCTATTTCATTGATTTCTACTCTGATTGTTACTATTTTCTTATCCTTAGTTTCTTAAGGTGGAAGCTTAGGTAATTGATTTGTGACCTTCATTCTTTTCTAATATAGGTGTTAAGCGCTATATATTTCTATGGAAGAGTTGCTTTAGCTATGTCCCACAAATTTTGACATGTTGTCTTTTCATTTTAATTCAGTTCAAAATACTTTCTAATTTTTTTTTTAACCATGAGCTATGTAGGAAGTGTTATTTAGTTCCAAATACTTGGCATTTTTCTAAATCTCTCTCTTTTTTTTTAATTTCTAACTTAATTCCATTGTGGTTGGAGAATACACTTCATGTGATTTAAATACTTCTTCAATTATTGAAACTTATTTTATGGCCCAGAATATGATTATCTTGGTAAATATTCCACATGTACTTGAAAAAAAAAAATGTGTTCTGCCTGGACCAGCATTTCTTCATTTTACTCACTTGATATATTCTGAGTGCCTTGAACAGTGCCTGGCATTTTTTGTTGAATGCATAAACATATGTGCTAAATTAAATATTTAACACAAAAGAGTTGAACCCAGTGCTGTTGGCCCAGATCAGATGAATTACTTAGTAAATTCTTATAAGCAGAATCTTTATGAGACCTAACCCAGGTTAGAGTTTGCTGAAAGTCTTGTTTAATACAGGAAACTGAGGAGAAATTCTAAGGTTTATAGCAAAGCTTCTCTGAGTACTAAAAGAAAACTATGTTTGGTATCAGAAGGTAGAATTGTAAACTGGCAAGAATAAACTGTGACCCAGTTGCCCAGCTGCTTCAGAATTACCCACCACTTTTCAAGGGTAAGCTTGATTTTAAAGAACCCTCTCTCAAAAGTAGCTTTAGAAAGTTGGATAAAGCATCTATGGAAATGTAGCTAAGAAAAAATTTTTAAGGATGTTTTTGTGACTTAAACTTCATCAGGTCATATTTTAAATAAAATCTTTAAGTTATTCCTTTATGCAAGTGTTGTGCACTCCATAAGAGAAGGACGTGGTTTGTCTGTCATTACATTGCCAATCCTAACATGTAATGGATGTTTAGTAAATTTCTGCTTAATGAAAAAATGTACTACACTGTTGCTTGCGGCAAGTTTTGGTATAATTAGACAGAAAAGCTGAAGGGATTTGCTAGTTTTACCTTAAATTTCCTTATGGCACAAGTCATTAAACTTTTTTGGCTCAGTTTCATCTCTTTCATCCTTAAAAGGCATACCAGGTTTTAAGGTGCAAGCTAAAATAGCTGCAGGGTCCTCTTGTGAGATACTAACTGGAAATATAGACTTTACATGGGTTAAAACAGGGTTCTCAGTAATACTTATTGCCTAGTAGTTAATGGGTGCTTAGTGCATTTTAACTGAATAAATGAATCTTAATTCATTCCTCTTTTGTTTGTTTTATAATTGATAAAACCAAAAACCAGAATGGATGTTAAGGTTAATATCACACAGCTCTTTAAACTGCAGCACCAAAACTAGAATTAGTACCGTGTTCTTTCTGGGTAGTATTTCAGATCTGAGTCCCCTAGAGAGAGAAAGATTTTTGTGGGTGCTGAGTCTTCCTTAAAGGCCTTAACACCCAGAGATCATACCGCAAAGTCATAATTTTACCTGGAATCACATTGCCAAGACCACAGACAATGCCTTTTAATAACTAGAGCAAGTTATTTAACCTCTCTGTCTCTGTGTTCTCATCTATAAAATAGGGATAATAGTGTTTATTTCAGAGCTGTTGTGAGGATTAAATGCATTAATATATGTAAAGTATGCAGAATAATGCCTGGTACATAGTACGTTCTGTAAGTGCTAGCTGCTGCTATTATTGTGGTTCTTGTTATTAATGCATTTGTCTAGACTCTAACCCCCTCAAAAGGTATTAGGCCATTTTCTTGGAGTGTTTCTTTTTAATCTTTCCTTCCTTCCTTAGCAACTTTCAAATCCTTGGGGGTGGACTTATGGAGGGTTAGTGAGGACTGAAAAAGAAGAAAAATCATGATGCTTGTCATTGATAGGTTTGTCTGTTTCCAGCATACTCTTGAACTGAAGTATCTAATATGTATATGTATTGGGGAAGAGAAGTAACAATTGCTAAAACTTAGGAAGACTTTTCAACAAAAGTAATTTTTTTTTTACTTTTTAAAAACTGTATCATACATGAAACATATATAAATGTACTTTCTAGAAAAAGGGATCAGGATTTTAAAAATTGTTTTATTTTACAAGGTACTTAGGTTCTTTAATAACTTACCTGGAGAGATAGTTGTAAATGGTTGAAAACCACTGTATAGGCTGTATGTGTTAAAGGAGTTGGAGGACAAAGAAACCATCTCTACTTTGTGCGTTAAATGATGTTAGATTAACTTTTGCAGGATCCCGTTAAATCCTGTGTTTTGTTTTCCTCCTTGTCTGGGCAGAGCAGTTATGTTTTGATGAGGAAGCTGGCCACAAATTACACATGAATGGAATAATTAACACTTACAGGGAGTGCTCATTCTCTGCAGTATCTGCCCATACCTACCTAGTGTTCCTGAATGAAGGGAGATTGTCAGATAGCTCTGGGAGCTTCTTAGACACCATAAGCAAAGCACACTGTACTCCCAAGCCTCCTTGTTTGCTGATTTGTAAACAATAAAATAGAAAAAAGAGCCAGCAAAGCATATCATTTTTCAGTACTATTCAACATCTATTAATTGGGTACACCTTACCTGCTTGCTAAATTGTATCACTATCTAATTCCTTGCAAGCTTTTATGATTTAACTTCAATACAGAAAAAGTTATTAAAAATAATCAGTAGAGGGCCGGCCGAGTGGAGTGTTGGTTAAGAGCTGGCTTGGGACGGCAGAGGGCCCCGGTTCGGATCCCACATATGAGGGCCAGTGACACTGCCCTCTACAGCTAAGATGCTGAACAACAGCTCAACCTGGAGCTGGGCTGCCGTGAGTCGCCTTCGACGGCATAGGCTGCAGTCCCTGCTGCAGTGGGTTGCCATGGGCTACCGTGTGTAGCCAGCAGCCAGCGTGAGTGGCCAGCAGCCGCAGTGAGCGGCCGTCCAGAAGCCGGCGACTGATCTGCCTCGCCTGGGAAGAGCGCAATGATGGTGCCAACTTGGGCCAGTGAAGCAACGTCCTCCACAACTAGACTGAAGAACAAAAAGGACAGCAACTTGTCTGTTCCCCTTCCCCCAATTCCCCAGCGCTGTTCCCATCCCCCAATTCCCCAATAAAAATCTTTAAAAAAAATAATCAGTAGACATTAAATGGCCATTGATTTCTGAGTATTTATTATGTAATAGTGTAAAACCACAACTATCAGGATTTCTAGTTTGAATATGTAAAAAGTATTAATTGTGGGTAATTCCTTTTCTTAATTTATATTACTTTCAGCCCTGGTTCCACCTCTTCTAGAGGGCACAGAGTATTTCATCCCTAAGATGAACCCAGTTTCTAGTCCAGTGCCTGTAGAAAAATAAATACCATAGTGGAATAAAGGAATAAGCATCTGCTTTGATGCTGATCCTCTTCACTAGCTGTTCTCAAAGTGTGGTCTGTGGAGGTCCATGAGATAGTTTGATGGGTTTGTGAAGTAAAGGACATTTTCATAGTAATCAAGGCATTATTTGGTTTTTTCAGTGTTGACATTTGCACAGATTGGGCAAAAGCACTGGTGGGTAAAACCGCTGATACCAACATATGAATCAAGGCAGTGACATGAAGCTGTTAGTAGTAGTCATTGTATTCTTGATGGCCATGCACTTTCAGTTTTTTCTTTTAAAAAAAACAGTTTCACTTAAAAATGCCTTTATAAATCAGTAAAAAGTATTAATTTTATTAAATCTTGATTTTTTTATAGTGCCCATTCTGCCAATATTCTATGTGACAAAATGGCAAGTATGCATAAAGTACTTTTGCTGCATATCAAAGTACTACCATTATCTTCAGGGAAAGCACTTTCACCATTATTTGAATTGTAATCTTGGTTAGGCACCTGTATCAAAGAACACCATTTTTACTTGGAAGAATGACTGACAAACGGTGGTTATTTAGACTTGATTATTTGGTAAATATTTTCTAGAAAAGGAATAGAATGAGTCTGTCACTTCCAGGGAAACAACTGACAGTATTTTATTGCCAATGATAAAATCAGAGCTTTCAGGCAAAAGTTAGAATGTTGGAAAACATATCTGCCACTTTGAGCTTGAGATCTTTCCAATACTTGAAAAACTTTTCTGAAGAGATTGGCGATGATATTAAGAAATGTTATTTTTTAATAATTATGTAATGCTATGTTTCAACATTTGGAAGATACATATAATTCAGAAAGTCAGTATTTTCCAAATGAGCATGGATGATGTTTCAAAATTATGTATAGATAAAAATTCCTTTCAAAGTGCAAGATAGATCAATGGATTTTAATATAACAGAGTTAGAAAAGTTCATCAATATGGTTTCATATTCTATGTAGCAACTAAACTGTAGGAAACGAATTGCGAGTTTTGGTGTAGTATCAAAGAAAGAATATCGACAATTGTATGAAATGTTTTCTTTTCTTTTCTTTTTCCAAAATGGAGTCCCTTTTACTCAACCACATCCAAACCAAAACTTAAAAACCTGAAATGCTTTTAAAATTCCCTTTCCAACTATATATCTGTATGCTGGATTTTCTTCATTTACTTCAAAACAACTCAACAGATTAAAAACAGGAGCAAACATGAGAAGCTAGCTGTCTTCTGTTAAGTCAAACATTAAACACATTTGCAAAAAATGTGAAATAGCATCATTCTTCTGTTTTTCTTTGGGAAATATAGTTTTCAAAGAGCTATATTAACATGTAAATGTACTGTTTTAAAAAGAAATATTTTGAATTTTGTTTTAATTTTAATATACTAAATATCAGTAGGTATAACCACCTAAACAGAAGCTTTTTGGGAGTCCTCAATAATTTTTAAAAGCATAGAGGAGCCCTGAAATCCAAAGCTTCAAGAATTGCTGCTCTCTGCCATCTCTATCTATCCTTGACCTTTGATGTTAAAAGCCTTAGACTTTTAGGAGCTATACCTATCTTTGTTTCCGGTTTTGCCTTGGAAATGATCCACATTAAGCTAGACATCCATTTGCGTAGGCAATAGAAGTTTCAGAGTTTCTGTATTTATGCAGGACTTTGGTGAAGACTACCTCATCCTGCAGAGGTCAAGCTCCAATGACACTTGTGAAGCATTTGTTGACATCACTTTCTACTCTGTGATCTGTAACACTGTGTAGGAACCCATTTTATAACTTTCATCAAATTATGTTATGCCTCCCTTCTCAGTTGTGAATTCTTCAGTGCAAAGGACCCTTTCTTACCTTTGTATCCTTGGTACCTTTCATAGGAGGACTGCAGTGAGTATTATAAAGATTTGTTGATGACTTACCTATTAGAATCTGTGTTAAGGGACAGTTTTGTTGATTTTTTAAAAAGTGTGACAGTAGGAATTAAAGTAGGTCTTTCTGAGATTGCTGCATATCAAATTCATTGTAATGAAGCACAGCATGTAAACATATAGCATTTTTAACTCGAAGTTTTCATATCAAAATATGGCTATTTAATTATTATTTCTTTTAAAAAATTGACATATTCTTGGTGTAGTTTAATTGTATGTGTGTTTAATGCAGCTTGGCAAAATGGAATGAACACTTTTATTTCATAAAAATATTCTTCAGTCTTGAAATTTGCAACTGTAAAAATCATTTATAGTCAAACCATTCATGCATTGTTTGTTTTTTGGCAGGCCCCTTAGCCTGTTGGAAGCTGGTCTCTAAAATGTGGGTTATAATAAGTCACAGGATTGTTGCGAGTATTTTTATTAGACATACCTAACCCTTTGTATTATTTAAAACTGTAGCTTCCAGAGCGAGATATGTGACCCCAAGGAATACCCAGGACAATCCATTGTGGATTGTGGGAAGAAGATATTCAAACTTGTATCTGCATGTTTTAATCTAAAATTGAGAAAGAAATTAAGCTTTACTAATATTTAAAATGCAACTTAACTCAGCCAGCATATCTACATATTAGAGGATCATGTATCAGGTAGATTATGGAAAGTATCTTGTTGAAAGGGGAGTAAAGGAGAGGAAGCTTTACATCTACCCTTTTGTCAGGAAATTATGTTTCCACTTTTATGCATTGGCTGTTCATATTTCCTTAAACTTCCACTCACATTACATTGGCCAGACTGTCACATGGCTGGCTATCCTTTGCTATAAGCTAAGTTAGGAAAAGTGAGTATCAGGATTTTCCTGATTCCTTAGAATAAGCAGGCATGAGAATGGATGTTGGTTAGCAGTCAGCCTATAGTGCCTGCTACAGAAATATTTTCATACTATTTTATTGCTAAAAACACCACCTGTGTCACCTATGTAAACTCCTATCAATACACTTCAAGAACCTGAAAACAGTGTTTTCTAACCTATTTTAAAGTCCAAATAAAAATTATTAATGGGGTTTTAACTGTAACTAACATCAGAGAATAGAAACTAGGTGAATATCAATAAAAATCTTTTGCATAATTTGTAGATGGGATTGAAAACTGAGTATCCTGATTTAGTAAACAAAGCCAGTGATGCACTTTTTGCATTTAGATTTATGTATCTTTTTTATGTATCTTTTTTAGCTATGGCAGCCATTCATACTAGGTTTCAACATGTACACTTTAGAATTAGACTTTCAAATTATTAAACCAACATTTTCAAAAGTAATTAAGTCATTTTTTATCACATTGTTCATTTTTATAAGAGAAAAATTGGTTTTTATAACATGACTGAGTTAAACAAGATATTTTAATTGCTAATTTCATCTTTATCTTTTTAATTTTTTACTTGTGGTATATGTTTTATAATACACAGCAGTATATGTGTATATTACATAAATAAGTGTATTCCAATGAGATTGTGTTTCTACTTTTTTTTTCTGATACTGTCATGTAATAAAAGTTGGAGACACTAGCCTACTACATATTACTGTAATGTACATTTATTTCTTCCATAAACTTTTTATCCAAGTATTCAGTATAGGAAATTGTTTTTAAAAATATGTATTTCTCACTATCAACAGCTGATCCATTCAGTCACTCTGACCATGTGGCAGTAATCAGCATTTCCGGTTTTATTTGAACTTTCCATCTAGAGGTGATCATACGATTTAGTGATTATGGTTCTTCTGAGAACCATATAGAACTTCAAATTTATTTAATTCTTTTAAATCTTTTTTTATTAACTCATATTATGATTCAATTGGAATCCATTTATTAAATAACTATACTTAAACAGTTGATAGCATGTGTGACTACTACTTTGTAATTTTTTTGTGTGTGATTTTCAATGGAATTTTTCAGTCATATAAAAAGGTAAAAGGATCCTTTCAAATTAATACTTGTGTGCCCATATTTCAGCTTAAGATAAAACAAGTATAATTGAAGCTTCCTGTTTAGCCAGTTACATTTTAAAGTGTATTTTAAATTAAATAACATAATTCCATTTTAAATTTTGAAATAATGTTCTGAGTATGTTATTCATCTGCTTTTTGAACACTCCCCTGATTGATAACCTCTCAAGAAAAATATTGTAGAGTTAGGGAACTCAGAAAAATAAAATTTATGTTTTCTGTGGTAAATTCTGCTTTCTATTTCTGTCCCCATCTGATATTAAGAATAGTGGATGGATAATGATACCTGATGGAAGTAGTAGTCCACCTGTGCTTATGGTCAGTAATAATTAACCCAGTTCTTTTCTGTTGGTATGAGATACCAAATTCATTTATTTATTTGTTTGTTTCAGGTGTACAAAACAATGCAATAGTTATCCTTTTCACCCCTCACAGAAAAACAAGTTAGGGAGATACCAAATTTAGATGATCACAGAACCTCAAGTTGTATACCACTCTGCTACACTTTCTGGTGAAGAGGGAGGAATGGCTGGGTGCGGTCCTACTTCAGATGGCACATGATGTCTGCATTCTGCCCTCTGGAAACTAACCAGCTGTACTTCCATATTGACATTTCTCCATAATCACACCTTCCCATTTATTTTTGGCTACATCTATTGTGATAGAATGACAGAAAACACTTCTGTCTTAAGATCATTTAATACATTTTCAAAGATAAATAACCAAATAATCAATATATTTGATTGGAATTGTTAGAGATTTGCCAGATAATCTTTTTAAGAGGCCCTTCTTACTAGAGAATCAATGAAAATGATTAGTAGTTGTATCTCATATTGATATTTTGCTGATTTTTCACTAAAGACAACTAAAGTCTTTGGACTTATTCAGGAGTTTTAAATATATAAATTAGAAAAGACACACACACACACACACACACACACACACACACACACACACACACACACCCTTGCCCTCTCTCCCCCACCCCACTGCTGCTGCTTAATGTTTTGCATCCCCCAAGATGTAGTTACCACCCACTCAGGGCATGCTTAGACTTGGTTGGTAATTAAAATTGAGCTGTAAAATATTTTGACAGTTTCCAACTGTTGTGTACTTATTAGTCATTTGGTGGCAAATGCAATTTGGTGAGGTTTTTTTGGTGGGACATTTAATTAAGAATCTTTCAATTAAGTAGTATGCTACACTAAGCATTAATACAAAGTTTTGCAGCTATGAGCTACATTTACTTTTTACCCAAGGCATTAAATATGTTTCATCAAGAACACTGCAGTGTAGTGAAGCTTGCTATGCTTTTATGCCTCTACTTTTCTTTACAAGATTTTACTTGTCGTATAGTAAAGCATAACCACCCAGTACTTAATTTGTAGCCTGAACATTGTGTATGATTTTCCTAGGTAAATGAATTCATGGTAAATAAATCAAATTGCTCATGATAATTATAGTACTAAAAAAAAAGAGGGGATAGATTTTTGTTGCACATTTTTATCCTCTTTTTATAACAGTAAAGCTCCTAATAATAAGCTAATTTGGGCAATATGACAATTCCTAGAAAGAAAATGTCAAACCTTTGAAGTCAAGGCAGGTTGCTGGTTTAGATTGAAGAGTATAGCTGAAGCATTTTTTAATCTCTCTGTTAAACCTACAGGTATTAGGTAAATCATTTCTGAAATGATAGAGCCAAATATAATGAAAAAAGTTTAAGCATATCCGACAGTAAAACAGTAAAAAGCTGTAGGAGCATGTGTGCTCTTCTCTGATCTCAATATCTCTTACTCTCCAGCAGGGAAGGGAGAGCCCTTCCAGTCATGCGGCAATGGGAAAACTGCTAGGCAAGGTAGAAGAGGGGAAAGGGGAGAACTGACTCTGGGTGGTGAACGCATAATGCAGTATATAGATGATGTATTATAGTATTGTACACTTGAAATCTATGTAGTTTTGTTGATCGTTGTCACCCAATAAATTTTTAACAAAATAAAAACAAAACAAAACAAAACAAAAAAAAACAGTAAAAAGCTCATACTCAAATCACGTAAAAAACCTATTATTTAAATGTTGTAGTTGTCTCAATGGAAATCTTCAGACATTTTATTTTTTCTATTTTGTTTTTATGAATTTTGATCATGAAACCAGCAATATGACAGGATTCTTAGGAAAAAGCAGGTATTCTATGAATCCAGTTCATTAGTTCTTTAATCTTTTTAAGTTTTCCTACAATGTGATCTGTAAAAATAAAACCAAATGTTATACTGAATTTATTTGTACTCTGTCAATTTAGGCTTTATTTTGAAATGTATACTATCCCCAAATTATCACTGTTGGAAGATGCATTAAATAAATCATCTTTATTTGCTTTTATAATCTGTCTATTCAGTGAGGAAAAGGGCTGAAATGGAGTTAGGGAAAGGGTGGGGATAAGTTGCTAATTACTTGCTCAAATTAGAGTAGTGAGTAAGTTAATCAAAAATATTTAGTTGGTTCCATGGCTGTACGAATTTATACAATTCATGCAACTGTACACTTTAAGAAGATGAATTTTGTTGTATGTCAGTTATACTTCATATATCTGCCCTTTAAAAATAGGGGAAAAAAATTAAGTTGAGAAGGAAAGCCCAAGTCAGCATCCTAATATCATAAAAGTATTATATTGCTAACTTGGTCAAGAATTACATCTATAATTGAGTATGATTTACCCTTGTCCAATAAAAGCCAAAATTTGCAGAGAGGCTGGATAAACAGTATAAGTGTTTCCTTGGTATTATATTAATAATGTGATTTACATATTCTATTGAGTTATTAAAATGTAAATTAAATATGTGTCTCTTGGAAATATCTAAAAATATATACTTTTCCAGTGGTTAACATGCCTAGATAAAGATTTCTCCTCTGTTTATGTTTTATGTGTTCTATATGTGGATTTTAAAAATTCACATTGGTATTACCATATAAAAGTGTTTCTTTTATAAGATATTTATTGCTATAATTTTATCTTACTTTATATACAAATTATTATTGGAATCTTTTGAAAATTAACTTTTGAAATTTAGGTTATACACGTATTTTAAATATGCACCAGAAGAGGAATCTTATAATTAAATTATTTAAGTAAATATCTACTATTTAATTTCACTAATTTATATATAGGTAACATAGCTAACACTTAAGTTAAAATATGTTCAGTAACATTTAGAGCTACAGGAAAATAGATTTGCTCTGAATGTTTTTAAAAATGCATGCCATTTAGATTTTAGATTTTTGCTTTATTTTTTACTCTTTCTAATATTATTTAAGAAAAAAGAACAAGGAGTACTGAATAAGATAACACACTGGCTGAGCCCTTGGCATTTTATCTACCTCATTTTACTTAAATGTTAATATTAAATATTCTGAAGGTATCCATTTTAGATCCTAGCTAATTATTAGATTTTATGTAACTGTAATCAACATGCAAACAGGATGATTTCTTGGAATGGTATTAAATTGATTCAGAATTTATTTAGAAAAAAGATAATGTTTAAGGATAATGCTTTTTAAACATTGGAAAAAGAGGTGATGGTTAATGAGGTTTGATTATCCCTATAGAATATAAAGTTTGTTATAAAATAGCAATGTACTGCTAAAAAGAGTAAGTAGATCACTGAAGCAAAATGTCTGGCCCAGAGATGAACATGATCTCATTCAGACAAACATATACACTAAATACAATTTAATATGTATAAAGGAAGCATCACAGAACAATGAAATATTATTCAAGAAATGATGTTAGGATAATAATTGAGAACCTTAATTCAGGCCATTTACTGAAATATATTCTAGATAGAGGAAGGCATTAAAACATTAAATAAAAAATGAAGTTATTTTTAAAAGAAAATAAGAAAACATTATTTACCAAATCTCTGGAGGGAAAATAACTTTCTAAAACCAAAAGAAGGAAAAAATAAAACAAAAAAAAAAGAGAGACAAGTTGACAAGTTGGACTATATAAAAATTAAAACTAAAATGACTACCATTAAAAACAAAAATGATAGGTAAGGAAAATTTCCATGAGCTAGAAAAAGAGCTAAAGTATTATTAATATTATCATTAAAGAAAACATTAAGTGACAGAGTAAGGATTCAAACTGACTGACTCCAAAAAGGTATGCTCTTAACCTCAATGCTGTGTCTTTTTCTTATGCTGCATATCCTTGTGAACATAACTTCTCCCGCAGTTTGTATATGGTTTAGTTATACTAAATTTACAGGAGAATTGGACTTATTTTCATAGAAAAAAACTTTCATAAAAAAATTACATAAATAAAATATACATGATTTTAAGTTAATATCGCTTAGAAAATGCATCTATCAGCAGCTCCTCTTTTCTGTACTGTGGATCAATACTTGTTAGATTAATAAGATACAGGCAGTGTCACTGAAAAGCCACAAGAATATCCTGGAAAATAAGACTATTTCTTGCAAAATTGTGCAGCAGAACAAAATGACTAAAATCGAAATGGGCAGAACTTCCCTAATAAGTTAGGGTTTTGCCTACCTTACATATTCTTGCAAATGTTTTGGATATTGATGAAAAAGTGGTTTGGAGCTTCCTGGTTAAACAAATGGATATATGTAGATAACTCAAATTTAGAGTATGAGCATACTATATCTTAAAATTCACTCACTCTTGAGTTTCTAACTTTTCCTTTTTTCTTTGCTATGTGATCTCACACTCCTTACTTGCCCATCTACTGCTGTTGTTATTTTAAAGATACCATAGTTCCTGTATTTTAACCTAGTAATTTGAAAGATTTGTGTGTTCTTTTGTTTGTAGTAATTCCAAAAATTCTTACTTTTTTAGAAATCCACTGACCCCAAAGGATTTTACAAAAGAGTCATTGTAAAATTACATAATGTTAGGACTCACAGTCTTTCATCTGATTATTTAAAAAGAAAATCCACTCAAGAAATACTTTGCAAGTTAAAGACAGTCAAATTTTTTATAATTCTTTTATTCCTATTTAACTGACTTGAGAGAATGTGTGACTATTTTATGAATTCAGTCTGTATTGTTAGGATTAACATGTATTTTGCATGTGTGTTATAATAAATAAGCTTTCAGGTAGACAAAAAAATGCATCAGGTATGGGATTTTATTCTATTTGTAAGGTAATCAAAGTTAATGTTTCATGGATCTCTGGATGAAGACGTAAAATTCCTGAATCAGAGACAAAGGACTTTATTCCTCACAGCATGAGCATTGACATATTTATATCTGTTCCTTTGCAACCAAGTCCCATAGGGGTGACAAGAATGGTCAAATGGATGCTGCACACATAGTGGGTTTGTATCACAGCTAAAGAACATTGCACTTGGGGAATCCACCACTTTTATACCAATCATTAAACAAGCCTGCCCATTGTCCCAGAAGGACATGCTACCTCATACTTAAAGGCTGTTTGTTTTTCTGTGAAGAATGACCTGATAAAGAGCAGTCAGGACTTCTCATTTTTGGACAACCCAGGAGGATGTGTAGGAGCATGAGAGATGTGCAAAGGAATGTCTCCCAACACTCTGATATAATATATTTTATTTTGTTGCTTTTTTTTTTTTTAGCAACTGTGCTCCTTTTGATATTACTGCCTATATAATAATCATTGGGTCTGCATTTTCACTAGCTCTATCACTCTTTGATTTATACCTACAGTAGTAAGTTTAAAAGAATTAAAGGTCCTTAGTCCAAGTGGGGCATTAATATAGTCCAAATACTCTGGTACAGAATGGATATTTTTCATATTTTATTTGTCATTTTTATAGGCATAGAATTATACACTATTCCTTTATATTCCTAACAATCTTATGATTACAATATATTGAATTTCATTAATGACTAGGCAAAGAAACATCATGGATATAAATATCCCCTGTATTGCTCAGTATTCTCCATCTCTTCAACCTCTTTTTTCTTTCTTGATGATTTAACAAGGAGAATCTTTATGAAATTGGTGCTTTAGCTTAGGGTCTAGCATTTAAACGTAAGCCACCAATTAGTCAGTCTTCTTGTCTTCATTTTTCTTTGATGCACTCAAACTGGTGTTCGTTGATTTGGTTATTTAAAATTATAGTAATTCCCAGACCTACATTTTTGCACTGTCTACAACAGTGACTCTGAAATCTTTTTGTCTCAGAACACTCTGATACTTTTAAAAGTTATTGAGGAGAAAGAGGATTTTAGGAAGATTTTGGAGTAGGAAACACCAGAAATCTGTCTCCCTGTCTAGACAATTGCACTGTCAGAATTTGTCTGATCTGTTTTGGAACTCTGGGATCTGTTGAAACCTTTCAGGTTCCAGAAGAAGGCTTAGATGGTAAACTGTGGTGAACTGATCTGTTTCAGCTTCTTAGCTCAGCAATGGCTACCCATCTCCCACCTCCCAGCCCCCTGGCAGGCAGCTATGCACATATTCCTAGAGCAGTTTACACACAACTGGCAGGAGCCAGAGTGGACAATAAGGACCCTAAGCCTCCATTTATCATAGACCTGTGTTATGATTGCTGATTGTAGCCTCTGCTCAGAATTGTGCCACACACCATTGTGGCAGCCACCTACCCCTCAGGCTAAAGCAAATTCTAGGAGATTTAAAGGATTGGTGCTTCCCCCACCCCCACACTTCATTTTGAGACAGACATAAAAGCGGGTACATTCAAAAGCAACTGCACATACAGGAGAAATTAGAAAATCAACATGCATGGCCAGAGAAAGGCACTGGCTCAGCAAAGACTTGAAAGACCTTAAGTTTATACCTCAGGTTGATCCATGGAATGGAGATGAAAAGTACAATAACTGAAATGAAAAATTCACTAGAGGGATTCAAAGGTGGGTTTGAGCAAGCAGAACAATCAGTGACCTTGAACACAGAACAATTTAAATTACAGCATCTAAGGAACTGAAAGGAAAAAGAAAGTGAACAGAGCCTAAGGGACCTGTGGGACACCATCAAGTGGATCAATATATACAGTATGTGAGTCCTGAAGGAGAACAGTGAAAGGGGCAGAGAGATTATTTGAAGAAATAATGGCTGAAAACTTCCCAAGTTTGATGAAAGATACAAACACCAAGATCAATTACCTGAATAGGAAGAAAGCAGAGAGATACACATCAAGACACAATCTAAGCAAAATGTTGAAAGACAAAGACAAAAAGATAATTTTGAAATCAGCAAGAGAGAAGTGACTTGTCATAAGCAAGGGATCCTCAAAAAGATTATCATGGGCCGGCCGAGTGGCGCATTGGTTAAGAGCGGGCTTGGGACGCCAGAGAGCCCCGGTTTGGATCCCACATATGAGGGCTAGTGACACTGCCCTCTACAGCTAAGATGCTGAACAACAGCTCAACCTGGAGCTGGGCTGCCGTGAGTCGCCAGCGACG